>NC_056594.1:19240103-19278007 GCF_018340385.1 Cyprinus carpio | reverse complement strand
CACACGAATCGCAGCACAATGGGAGCTCGAGAAACAGAAAAGATAAAGACGTAAATCAGCAGACATCCGCTGAGACGCTTCGACCTGGATTCACTTCAGACCAGAAACCTTCCCAAAACCAGACTCAATCCATGCCACAAATCTGTGCAGCATTGCTTATTTGGAATGTGATTTAAGTCTTTTTGTTCCATTCAATCATGTAAATACTTCCATTTTGTAATGCATATTTTTTATTAATATATATTTTTTTGTATTAAGTAAATAATGTTTCTTAGCTCTGTATAGTGCACTAGAAGCAGCGTAGTAGCACACTGTATAGGGCTTGTGTGAGAGCAGAGATCCGTAATATCTCTCAGTATTCACTGACACTGAGGAATGAGTGCAAGACGAAGGCGATGCAAAGAAAATGCATGCAGAAGAAGTCTGAGAATTTCGGAAATGGACGGGATGGATTAAATGTTGGCAGTTCAATATAAATATAAAGGTTTTTCATTGGTTCATGGGTTATTATAGTATCACACACACACATATATCAGGTTGCTACAATGATTGTTTTAGAGATGAAGTTTGTTTGATTTAAAGTTTGAGTGGATGTTTTTTTCTTTCAGAAGCCGTGTGCCCATGTGTTTCTGTGTCTGCTGTGCTCTCTGTTATTCCTCTCGAGCACAGAAAAGCTCTCGTCTCTTCACTTTCACATTTACAATCTGTGTGTGTGTGTGTGTAGACTATACAATGTTTAAGGTGTGTATCTGGTTGTAATCATTAACATGAATGAATGTCTTGAAATTATTAAGTACATGTAGTTTTGTGTGTTGCACTAACTGTTGAAAAGGGTCATTACGAATTTTTTAGTTTTGAAAGTCTCTTCTGCTACACTCAAGGCTGCATTTATTTAATCAAAAACATGATTGTAAAAAATAATTCTATATTGTTAGGATTTAAGATTTGTGTTTTATGTTTGTATGTGTGTTTATGTTTTATTTACCAAAATAACAGTAGTATTCTGTATTTTCAGGCATCATTTACTCCCGTCTTACAGTGTCACATGATCTTCAGAAATCATTCTAATATGATGATTCACTGCTCGAGAAAACATTTCTGATTATTTATCATGTGTTGAACACAGTTGTGGCTGCACAATATTTTATGTGGAAACCGGGAGACATTTATTACTTACACATGCAGGTAAGATTGTATTTTTTATTCATAAATCTATATATTTCAGTATTTACCATCACTGGCATCTGTTGCTGTTATTCTACATGCCTACAAACACTGAGGAAATACAGACAGTACAGTAAAAGGAGACACTTACAATTCAAGGAGTATATTTCACCATCCTAAATCAACAGCAGGTAAACAACACACACTGCTGTCTCTTAGAAGGGGTCGAGAGGTCACACAGCAGTCAGGACTCCAGGAGAAAATCATCAGTGGTGGTGTCTCGGTTTCTTACTGCAGCATTACCCTGCGAAACACACAAGCAGCCACAGAAGTCCAGACACTCATCACATGGGGTTGTTTCAGCAAAGAGGCTTCAGCATGGATTACACCCTTAAAACGTTGAAGCTTTCAGGTCCATTTTGACCAGGAAGAGATGCATACACATTTAGTTTTATAGTGCGGGAACAAACCTTCGCAATTGCTGAAGAACCGCAACAGAAACAACGTTACTTTTTATTTTTTTATAATTATATTTAAGAAGAATATAAACCGTTTAATAAATGTCCCATGGTTTGTGTTCGGGTCATTTTGACCCGGGAGCACAATTTGATGTCAAAAACACATTTGTGGAAAATTGCCTCCATAAGTTATTTATCTTAGTATTAAAAAAATTTGAGTAAGATCGTATTTAGTCTTTAACACACACGACAGCATGGAGTGAAAATTATTATTGGTTATTATAGTGAACCCAAACAAAATAAACAAATAAAACAAACAATGATTGTAACTAAAAAAAAAAAAGTTTTAAACTGAAACAGAACAGAACCTAAAAATCCTTAAGTTCAAATTTGATTTCTAGCTAGTGTCATTTCTCGTTTTCATTTATTTTTAACAGAGGTATTAAAATAATTAAAAATGAAAACCAATAAACCTGAACATAAAAATGAAAAAACGGACTAAAGATAAATAGCATTTTAAAAATAGTGCCCCAAAACAACACAAATGCTTAGACTTCAAATTAAATTAAAAAATGAAAAATGAAAAAACAAAAAAAAAATCTAAATATTAATCAAACTAATATTTACTCCAATAGTAAACTAATAAAGTCAAAGAGCTTTAGGTGCAGGTTGAATGGAAAAAACAATAAATTTATAACACAATATAAATTAAAACACACAAAATTAGTAAAAGTGAAAACAGACAGTAAAAAAAAATCTAAATTCAGTCCACATTAAAAATGGATTAAAAGTACATCAATGGACCATGAAAATGACACTGGCAGCACTTACGCCACAAGCACACATCACTAAAATAATCTGGATGCAGAAATCTGCTTCATAAATGAATAGGTCTATATAACATGCATCGCAGATGGGTTTCCACTGTTACAAGCATCATAGTGTTGGTGTAGAGTATGCTGATGGAAGATCATTGCTAGTGCAAAGCTTCTCCAGATTATAAAAAGGGAAGAAAGAGAGGCTTCTTTACAAGCAACCTATGAGTGCAAGCTTATTTTTAAGGGTGTAGTTATAAGTGTGTTGTTTGTTTAATGTGTTTTAAATGGATTTACAGTGGTATACAGTGTGTATGTTCAGGTGTGAAGTATACTGTATGGAAACGTGGTCCTCCATCTCTGGTAGAAAGAAAATCTAAATAATATCATATTTTTATACACGTTTATAAACGAACACCTGAACCGAACACTCTAAAATTAATTCGTCTAGCAGTTCACCGAATGTTCCATAACTTGAGCCAAAGCAGTTGCTCTGACTCCGAATTTGGATTTAGTTTTCATTAAACAATGCAGTGGTTCTGACCCAGACTTTGAATTGTGGTTTGCGTGCAAAACAAAAAAACAACAACAACCCAGAAACAGAAAAGTTTATACTTGTACATGAAGAATAATACAGTCTAACAGGAACTTCAGCAAACAACACGTTCACAGAAATGATACATTATAATAATTATCATTCGTTTAATTGAGGTATTCTTTAATGATATGCGGTCTCTCTCTGAATGTTTGTGACCAATATTTCGTAAATAATTTTAAAAACACTACTAATGATAATGTATTGTAGGTAATAATAATAGTGGACGCCGCGCACGCACACCACGCGCGCCCCGCGCACGCACAGAAGGCGGAAATGCGGCGGATGTCGGTTGATGTTGTCACGCGGAAGCTTGCGCGGATTATTACAGTGAGTAAGTTTATTACAGTAAATATGTGTTGCTTTACCGACACGACCGCGCGTCTGTGTTCGTGTTTTATTCGGCGATCTGATCGGGATCATTCGTGCTTGTTTGTTTATTTGTGTCTGCGCGCGGTGCTGGTCTCCGCGAGCTCTCGCTTTAGTTGACTCTATACACGGATAATAACTTGTCTTATACACAGAAGCCTCATCATGTTAGAATAATAAAGGTTCTGTTCAAACTACTGCTACACCCAATCACATAGAATAATCTTATATGCTGTAAACATTAAGACTTGCACTCATTAAAAATTACTAAAGTGTCAAAACCGTTCATTAGAAGGGGTGCCAATACTTTTGTCCGTGTGGTGTATAAGGCCAGATAAGGTTTGTAACCTCAGAATAGGAAGCTGATAATACAGCTGTTATGGTTTCTGTGTTTCAGGGACTCTGTCAGTGGGGCTCTGCTGGGCATCGTGATGATGGGGGAAGTATTTCGGGCAAGCGAGACGGACATCAAGAGCACGTGGGATCAGGTGTCTTTGGCGGCCTTCTGGCAGAGATACCCGAACCCATACAGGTACCTAAACCACACTTCCATTTAAATGGAGAGATTCACCCAAAATTTGTTTTTTTTTCTGTAAATGGTGCCTTCTTGGAGGCCATACAGATGTAGATGAGTTTGTTTCTGCATCAGATTGGGGGAAATGTAGCATTGCGTCAGTGTCTCAGCAATGGATGTGAATGGGTGCCATCAGAATAAGTGTCCAAACAGCTGATAAAAACATCACAATAATCCACAGCTGTTTGGACTCTCATTCTGACGGCACCCATTTGATCGTTCAGTGCAGTATGTGACACTGTGAACGTGTTTCTCACAGCACTCATGTTCTGACGGAGGACGTACTTTTCCGCGAGGTGACGCCGGATAACCTGCTCCTGTCCCGGCGGCTCCTGACGAAGACCAGTCGTCTCCCTCGACGGGCGGAGCGCGTCTTCCGGGGAAACCTGTCGCGCTTCGGTGTACATCAGCGAGGAATTTCTGGTGGTCGACCCCATCGGAAACAGAAGCCCAAAGGAGATCACGCCGCTGACCTGGAACGTAAATCACGCTAAATACTAAGGTAAACAACAACACACCACTCACACCCACACAGTTGACCTTTACACTTCATTTAGAAACATGCACCGAGGAGCAAAAACGAATCAAAGTCTTAAGTAGATAAGTAAGGGAGAATGCATGGCTAGCTGTGCATTAAACGATTTTACTGCATACCTGCCAGCCAATCAGAATCCAGCATTCAGACAGACCATGGTATAATGTTATTTTAGTATGATCGATATACTATTACAATTTATTGTTAATATTTTGAATTAGATTTATTTTCATCATTTTTTAGTAAGTTTTTTTATTTTTATTTTTTTGTTTCTATGTTAAATTTTAGTTATTTTATTACTTCTAGTTTTATATACTGTACGTATAAGTGTTGTTTTTGAGTTTATTTAGTTTTATTTTTTACGGTAAACTGAATAAAAATTGGAAAGTCAACCCTGGCAACTAGCTGAACTAAAATATGGAAACAAAAAAAAATAACAAAAAAAATAAATTTGTAGATGTTTTTTTTTTAAATGTATTTAATTTTTTCATTTTTTGTTCATTTATGTTTGTTAACATTATATTTAATATCTTAATTTTTTATGGTTTTAGTTCACTTGCTTAACCATACACCAAACTAGAACCGAGATGATCCCTGTGTTGGTGGAAGCGTAGAACTATTACTTACAGAAGACACTCTTGGTTTAAATAATTAGAACTTGATTATTGTCCAACAATGTCCCGTAAAGTAAAATGATGTTGATAAAGACCTAAAGTTAGTCACTGGGGACTTCATCTTGCTGATTCATTTTCTTATTTTAGGAGTCACATCTTTTTAAATTCTGATATTATAAAACACAGACTACCAACAACCGCCACAAATCATCCCAGAATCCATCAGATCCATTGATAATACTTACTGATGTTTCCCTCCAAAATTGATGTCCTTCTCCTGCAAGATGATGTCATTAAAGCATGTACAGAAGACTAAAGATCAACCATTTTAACAGGTTGGGTTGAGAAAAGAAACATGCCTGTTTCTGTAAAAATGGGCCGTTTTCTCGAGACATACCAGAAATAAACATGTACTTTTGGTTTAAACCAAAACTGTTTTTAAACCCCCTCCTGCTTTCACTTCACTGGTTGATGGAAGCAGGGTTTGGGTTGTGTTTGTGTGGGTCGTACCTGGTTTGTGGTTTGTGTGGTGCTTGCGTGTCAGATCTGAGCCGCTCTACGATCAGCAGAGCTCCTGTGCAGAAACACGTGCATATCAGATGTCTGCTTTATTTCCTCGAAAACCGTTAAAACACAAACCACTCCACTCAAGTTATGCAGGCAGGGCTGTACACAGTTTAACTCACTACAACAACTGAAAACATTAAAACCACATTGATTTTTTATATTTTTTGTGTTTAGTTTAAACTGTGATGTACTACAATTGAAAAAATAAAAAACTATAAAACTAGGCATGTTTTACAAAACAAAAATGAAGATAACACGACAGAGCTAACTTAATAATTTTATGGGCCAAGGCAAACATTTTCTTATTCTCACAAATAAAACTGGAAATAAAAAACTTTATAGACTATTAAAAATGACTAAAAAAAACGCATAATGGAAATACCAAAATCTAAATATTTTAAGTAAATATTTTATTGTACTTAAAAAATAGATCACTGAAATAAAATCAAAATTATGTAGGCATGGTTTAAAAAAAACAAGCACTAACAACCAAGATGATACAGACACACAAGAAACAAAAATACTAAACCTAACTAAAATCTTTAATGTTCAGCTAGATGCCCAAGTCAAACATTTCTTGTTTTCATTTTAGTTTCTATCCTTGATGAACTGAAATAACGCAAACCAGAACTGACATAAAACACTAGATAGAAAATGTAAAAGAAATGATAAAATTTCAACAAACACACAAAAAATAACAAAACAACCTACTTTATTCCAGCTTGACTTTCAGTCCGTTCCAGTTTAACTTGTTATACTAAATATGTTAATAACTGAAATAATAAAAAAAAAATCAATAAACGAACTACTGTATAGAGATATTTAAAATACTTAAACATAATTTAATAATAGTCAAAGTATTAATAAATTTACTAAAATAACAAACTAAAAATAAACATAAACTATGTAGACATGGTATTAAGAAAAAAAAATACGAAGGTAAACACTATCACTGCACATGAAAACTATATTAGAAATGTAAACAAAGAAAAATAGTAAAAATGACAAAAACACACACAAAATAACTAAAACAAAACTTTTTACTTCAGCTTGATTCCAAGGCGACATTTTTTCAATGTTCCAATTTAGTTTAACGTGTGTAGTACAAAAATAACTGTATAACTGGCAACAATAACAAAAAATCAATAAAAAAAACTACTTATAGAGATATGTTAAAATACTACAAATAATTCATATTCGTAAATTATTAATAAAATGATCCTTAAAATACAAACTAAAATAAAAATAACACTATGTACGACATGTTTAAAAAACGAAGAAGTAAACTGATAAACTGACCGAAAACTAAAAGAATGTAAAAAAGGACAAATAGTAAAAATGCCAAAAACACAAAACACAAACATAACTTAAAATAAACATATTACTTCCTTCAGCTGATTCCAAGGCGAACATATTTCAAATTTCATTAGTTTAAATTGTGATACTAAAATAACTGATACTGGAAATCCAATAAAAAAAATCAATAAAAAAACTACTTATAGAGAGATTTAAAAATCCTAAAATAATTTAATTAATAGTATAATTATTAAAAAGGTACTAAAATCAACAAACTAAAAATAAAAAATAAACTATGTAAGCATGTTTTACAAAAAAACACGAAGTAAAACTATAACTGACCTGAAAAACTATAAAGAAAGTAAAAAGGAAAAATAGTAAAAAGTGACAAAAACACACAAAATAACTAAAAAATAAACTATTTTACTTCAGCTTGATTCCAAGGCGACATTTTTCAATTTCATTTAGTTTAACTTGTTATACTAAAATAACTGATACTGAAACAATAAAAAAAATCAATAAAAAACTACTTATAGAGATATTTAAAAAATACTAAATTTAATAATAATAAATGATTAATAAATTCATTATAAATATTAAAATAACAAACTAAAATGTAAAAAAATCTATGTAGACACGTCTTTAAAAAATTAAGTAAAACTATAATTGAAATGAAAACTATATAGAAATGTATGTTTTTATTTAAATAAATAAATACTATTTTTTTTATTTTTGATTGATTATTTTTTATTTATTTATATATACTAATACTGAAAAAGAAACTATATATAGACATATTTAATAATAATAAATTATGAAAACTATAATAGCTATTTTTAGGTGTATTTAATAATTAATTTTTTATTGGTTAATTTTGTGTAAAAAATTAATGATGTATTATTTTAATGAGACCAAAATCAATACTTTGTGAATGGATCCTTTACCAGCGTGTGGTTGGATGCGCTGTGTGTTTGCCGGGAGAAACAGTGACCGTACCTGTTTGGGACCCGGATCACCAGAGAAGCCTGGAATCTCATCATGGGTCCTTTGGCCTCTCCCAGACCCATACAGGTAATGCCACGGACTGAGCGTGATTAGCAAACACACCATCACACACACGGTCTGACCTAAAACAAAAAGGATGATGGGTGATTGTGTTGTGTTTTTTTTTGTTGTCAGCATTGTGTTGTAATACTGTGTTGGTCGTCCTGCAGGAGTTCGGTTTGGCCAGGTTCGGGAGTAATCAGGTGAAAGCCATGAAGGGTTTGGAGCATGCACTATCCAATCCTGCAGAGTAAGAGCTCCTATACACGACGGGCCTGTTCACATTCCAGAACAAACATTAGCAAAACATGGAGAAGACAACACTCAAAACTACCTACAAAAGGTCCACAAAAAGAGCTCATCCTCACATGATTCAGTGCAAAGTAAAACCCTTCAGACAATAAAGAATCGAGACGTTAAAGAAATCAATACAAAAAAACCAAACAAGTTATATAGGAATGTATCACGCTGTAATGTCAGTAATTGGTTTTTTTTTTTAATGTGTAGATGTTTTAATAAAATAGTGTTTTGTAGGTTATTGTTGTTATGTTTAAATTTAATTGTTTGTTATTAGTTTTGTTACTTGAAATAAAATAAACTAAAATAAAACTTACTGAAATAAAAAATATACGAATTCTATCAAATAAATAATTTTCAGCTAGCTGCCAAGACAAAAAAAACGTGATCGAAATATATGAAAAAGTTGGATTGTTACCGGCCGAAAAAGACACAACACACAACTAAACTTCATTGTTAATTAAAATGGAAAATATTAAAATCATAAACTCAATCAAAAGTCAAAGCAAAACTATGGAGGGGTATCTCGATACTAAAAGACATCATTTCTTATTTTAATTTAGTTTTAACCTCACGTACTAAAATAACTACAGCTACAATAAATAAGTATAGAAATATTTCTTTAGAAAACTAATTTAAAAATGTCAAAAATGTGCAATATAAAAATTTACTAAAACTTTCAGCTGAAACTTAAAATAGAAAATATTAAAATGTTAGTATAAACAACAAACACATTCCCATTTAATCAACAACTGCTTTCCAACTAAGAGAAATATTGTAAAAAAAAACATAAAATTTGTAAATAAATAAATTTATAATTGACATAAATTTAAATGTATCATTTATATAAATATTTATAATTTTTATATATTTATTTTATTTATTTAAATATTGTATTTAAATAAATAAAAGAATGGTGTGAATAGGCCTTTATCCTGTCATAATCCTGATCCATACTTTATTTGTATCGCGCTTTTTACACACACCCTGTTTTTCAAAGCCAGCTTTAACAGAAATCATGCTAATGTTTCTAATAGTCTTAATTTTTCGATGTCTTATAGTGCAGTTATTAGTTTAGAGCTGGATGATAATATAGTGACATTTTGTGACTTTACAAGCAATCAAGCAATTGCAGTTTGCTATAGTATACATTGCTTTGTGTGAGTTTGTTACCTCTTGACATTAACACTTGAGTAATAAGTTGTAAAGGCATGTTTCATTATTGCAAAAGTTGAGTAATAGGTTGGATTAAATTATCTAAGTTTTTAGTTCCTAAAACCACAGAACAGATTAAATTATCTCAGTGTTAGTTCCTCTTTCCATTGTGGTTTATCAGTATTTAATATTTAAAGCGTGTTTTACAATAATCTTGCCGTTTCATCATGTTTTCTCATGTGTGTCCATCATTTCAGAAGCATCGGCCGTGTGTCCTGGAGATTCTGCCGAGAAACACAAAAACCTCAATTCAGCCTCCAAAACCCAGAAACCTCAGCAATACATATGATCAGTATGAACAAAGAGTGAATGTCATGATCATATCAGGTCACCCCATAAAATCTAAACAAAATCTAATGCATATTTTAGAAATAATACCATTTGTTTGATCAGAACACTTTTTTTATGACAATTACATTTCCCCCATTTCTCATGACTGCTATGCAAGAAGATTGCAAAACTGTTTACCACTGTGAAGTTATTACAATAATTTAGTTATTTCATTGTAAGATTTTGCAAGACGTGTTACATCGCATTTGAGTGTTTGTCACAAAACTGAGTTTATCTGGCCTGAGTTTAAATTAAGCTGATTTCAATTCTGAGTTAAATCAAAGTTTTATCGCAATCCTGTATTGCAAAACACTGTTAAAAAACCCAGTTTATAATACAGAAAGAAATTATTACAATAATCACCATGAAACTGAGTTTATATCGCAATTCTGAGTTAAGATTTTGCAAGACTGTGTTTACATCGCAATTCTGAGTTTAAATCTCACAAAACTGAGTTTATATCGCAATTCTGAGTTTAAATCTCTCAAAACTGAGTTTATATCGCAATTCTGAGTTTAAATCTTGCAAAACTGAGTTTAAATCGTAATTCTGAGTTTAAATCTCGCAATTCTGAGTTTAAATAATTTATCACAATTCTGAGTTTTTATTTAGAATGAATTTATTTTGTAATTCCGAGTTTACATAAATCAAAAACTGAGTTTATAGCGTAATTCTGCGTTTAAATCTCACAAAACTGATTTATATCGCAATTTCTGAGTTTAAATCTCACAAATAATTGAGTTAACGCAATCTGGAGAGTTTGAAAGCCTCAAAAAACTGAGTTTATAGTAAATCTCACAAAACTGTTTATATCGCAATTCTGAGTTTAAATCTCACAAAACTGAGTTTATCGCAATTCCAAGTTTACATCTCTAAATCTCACAAAACTGTTTATATCCTGAGTTTAATAATTATTAAATAACAAAAATGAATTACATCGCCTCCTGAGTGTTAAATTAACCAAAACGAGTTTAATCCAATTCTCAGTTTAAATCTCGCCCCAAAATGAGTTTATATCACAATTCTGAGTTAAATCTCGCAAAACTGAATTTAATATCGCAAGTCTAAGTTACATCGCGCAAAACTGAGTTTATATCGCAAATTCTGAGTTTAAATCTTGCAAAGAATGAGTTAAATCATCGCATTCTGAGTTTAAAATCTGCATTACTGACAGTTCAATAATTATCACAATTCTGAGTGTTAAAATCTAGCAAAAGGGAGTTATACTCGCACTTATGAGTTTCAGATCTCACAAAAAACTGAGTTGATATCGCAGATTCCGAGTTTACCATCTCGCAAAAAACTGAGTTTTATATCTAATTCTGGAGTTGAAATATCTCGCAAAACTGAGTTTAAATAATTCTGATTATAAATCTCCAAAAATGAAGTTTAATCATAATTCTGAGTTTAAGATAATTGACCCAAAAATGATTATATCCAAAACTCATTTAAACTCTCGCAAAACTGAGTTTATACCATCGCAATTCTGAGTGTTAAAAAAACTCACAAAACAGATTTTATAATGCGCATTCGAAGTTAAATCTCACAAAACTGATTTTTATATCGCAATTTGAATCTTGCACCAAATCTCACCAAAAACTGAGTTTAAATCTTGCAATTGCCAAGTTGAAATAATTTATCACAAATCGAGTTATACATGTAGCAAATTTGAGTTTAAATCTCGCAATTCTGAGTTTAAATAATTTATCACAATTCTGAGTTTAAATCTCGCAAAACTGAGTTTATATCGCAATTCTGAGTTTTTAGTATTTCTGAGTACTGAGTTTATAATCGCAATTCTGAGTTTAAATCTCACCAAACCTAACTGAGTTTAAAATCTCACCAATCTCAGTTTAAAGCTCGCATTCTGATTTTAAATACTTTACACAAGTTCTGAGTTTTATATCGCAATTCTGAGTTTGTAAATCTCGCAATTCTGAGTTGACATCCGAATTCTGAATTACATTTCGCAAAACTGAGTTTATATCGCAATTCTGAGTTTAAATCTCACAAAACTGAGTTTATATCGTAATTCCTGAGTTTAAATCTCGGCAAAAAACTGATTTGATAAATCTCGCATTCTGAGTGTAAGTTACATCTGAGTTTAATTCACAAAACTGAGTTTTAATATCGCCATCTCTGAGTTTAAAATCTCACAAAACTGAGGTGGTGTATCGCAATTCTGAGTTTACATCTCGCAAAACGAGTTTATATTAATTCTGAGTTTAATCTCGCAATTCGAAAATTAAATAATTCTATTAAAATCACTCAAAACTGAATTTAAATCACAATGAGTTTACATCTCGCAAAACTGAGTTATATCGCAATAATCGCAATCGCACCAAAACAGTTAAATAAATCACAACTCTTTTTAGTTTAAATAAATTCCAAAACTGACTTTTTCTCGCAAAACTGAGTGTTAAATCTTCGCAATTCTGAGTTTAAATCTCGCAAAAATGAATTTATCGTCAATCTAAGTTACAGCTCGCAAAACTGAGTTTATATCGCAATTCTGGAGTTTAAATTTGCAAGATGATTTAAATACTGAGTTTAAATCACAAATTCTGAGTTTAAAAATATCGCAATTCTGAGTTTAAATCTCACCCCAATTCTAAGTTTACATCTCGCAAAACTGAATTTATATCGCAATTCTGAGTTAAAATTTTGCAAAACTGAGTTTATATCGCAATTCTGAGTTTACATCTCGCAAAACTGAGTTTATATCGCAATTCTGAGTTAAAGTCTTGTAAAACTGAGTTTATCTCACAATTCTGAGTTTAAATCTTGCAATTCTGATTTTAAATAATTTATCACAATTCTGAGTTAAAATTTAGCTTAAATGTGTTTATATGGGTTTTTTTAGTTTTTATTAGTTTAAATCTAGTTTAACTGAATTCATATCGCAATTCTGAGTTTAAATGTGTTTATATCTTAATTTTGAGTTTAAATCTCACCAAAACTGATGCGTTTGATATAGCAATCTGAGTTTTATCGAATGCTCGCAAAAAAACTGAGTTTATATCACAATTAGCCAAACTGAGTGATAAATCTCGCACAAACTGAGTTTATAATCAGCAATTCTGAGTTTAAATCTCCAAAAACTGATTTTAGGAATCGCAATTCTGACGTTTAAATCCACAAAACTTGAGTTTATATCGCAATTCTGAGTTTAAATCTCGCAAAACTGAGTTTATATCGCAATTCTGAGTTTAAAATCTCAGCAAAACGGAAGTTATATCGCAATTCTGAGTGTAAAATCTTTCGCAAAAACGGAGTTTATATCGCGAATTCTGAGTTTTAAATCTCGCACAAACTGAGTTAATATCGCAATTCTGAGTTTATCTACTGAAAATCTGATCGCAAAACTGAAGTTTATATCGCAAATTCTGGAGTTTTAAATCTCGCAAAAGACTGAGTTTATATCAAGCAGTTTCTTCTGAGTTTAACTCTCGCAAAAGTGAGTTTATATCGCAATTCTGAGTTTAAAATCTCGCGCAAACTGTTTAATCGAATTCTATCAATCGCAATTCTGATTCTGGGAGTTTAAATTTCGCAAAACTGAATTTATATCGCATTCTGAGTTTAAATCTCTCAAAACTGAGTTTATATCGCAATTCTGAGTTTAAATCTCGCAATGAGTGATGATTATATCGCAAATTCTAAGTTTTACATTTCGAGTATAAACTGGAGTTATATCGCAATTCTCAGTTTAAATCTCGCAAAACTGAGTTTATATCGCAATTCTGAGTTTAAATCTCGCAAAACTGAATTTATATCGCAATTCTGAGTTTAAATCTCGCAAAACTGAGTTTATATCGCAATTCTGAGTTTAAATCTGAATTTATATCGCAATTCTGGCTGAATTGTAAGATAAAAGATCACAATTACCTTTTCGTTTTTGCAATTCTGAGTTTAAATCTAGAATTACCTTTTCGTTTTTATGAATTTGTTTATTATGAGATTCAATTGAAATGTGAATTGATTGTGTTGTTTCATTGTTTTATGTTTGCTAGGTAATGTTGCGGTGTGAGTTTGTTTTGAAGATGAAGCTTTCTGTTCTCTACCATGTGTTTAGAAATATGATTAGAAAACTCAGGGACAGATACTTTGCAATTGTGGTGGTACAACTGACACTGTCCTCCCTACAGTTGTGTTTCTGACGGGTAACGGGGTAAGTAGTAGTAGAACATACTGTGTATATATATATATAATATATATATATATATATATATATAGATATATAACTATATACATATGATATATATATATATAATTATATGACACACACGTACACATACTGGGTATACAGTATACATATATAAATACCTACGTGTATACATACTGATATATTGCGCTATATATATATATATTAATATTGCCGTCCAAAAACAAAAATGATGATCATCAGGCATTCTTACGTTTCTACAGAACTTTTTTTGACTCAAAATTTTATTCCCATCATCTCATTTGTAATGAAATTAGAAATATTTTCACTAGGGGTCTAGACTTTGGACCCGACTGGTATTAGAATTTAAAAATCATAAATACATTGCTGTATATATACATCCTTTAGCAAAACAGTTATGAGTTCATATGGACAATAATTAACTGGCTTTCAGGTCATAAAGTTTAAAGTTATCAATCTCTGACAACTGTGCTAGTCTTAACGGTTTTAAATTAGTTTCTAGTCTAATAATATGAGAAAATGCGACCGTATATTGAGAAATTTAATTTTATAAAACTGTTTTGTTCGTAATATTTGTTTTGCTCGTAAGGTTCGATAATATGTTTTAATTGCATTCCGTTCACAGATGCTTTAAGTGTGAAGTTTTAAGGTTTGGTGAGAGTGAAGTAATATTAGCAAATGTGGAAAATGAAAAATTCATTGTTTTGTGGTTCTGTAATTCATTTTGCTTTTGCGTGAAAAGTACGAGTAACTTGGAATCTTTAAATAAAGAAACAAATGAGTAATACATTTTCAAACAGACAGTGGTTTAATGATATGAGCTGTGGTACACAGAATTTAAAATGTTTCAGGTTGTTTGTACATTAGTTAGTTTCTTTAAAAAAAGCTGAAACCAGAACTTGCTGATAAATTAAATATTATTTGTCTACTTCAAAATGTCACAATTATTTCAATGTTACTTGCCAACTTTGTAAACATTTGTGAAATTTACTAGCAATTTCTAACTGAAAACTGTTTCTTTAAAAATTATTTCAATGTTACTTTTGTTTTTTTTTCAGTGTGGAATAAATGGGTTAGCTTTAATAGTTAAATATTTAAGCAATTAAACATAAGATATGGGTTTATTTAGAGCCTCCAAAGTAAGAATACTATGTGTATTATTGCATTTAAGAAATAAACTGAATCGCCCAATCATCTTCAAAACACAAAATATTTTTGGAAAACAGAAATGTAGCATTTTTTCTAACAATGTCATAATTTTTACAAAATGACAATAACCATATGCAATTATGCTAATAGTAGAAATGACAGAAAGCAAATTATGTTAATGTAAAAGCCATCAAACTCCTTAAAACAATAACCCAGTGCAGAATATCTGAGATGCTGTTTTAGGTGTGTGTTTGTGTCATGTTTTATCCTTTCTGCACACTTGCCGTAGATAGAGGTGGGCCTCCTCAGCATTATTCTGTCGGGGATTTTGGTTTGTGAGATCTTGATGTGGACTACAGATGAATACGATAACATCGCAATCACCTGCAGAGATAATAAACACCCACGCTTACATGTTAAAAACGTGAAACGTTAGTGTTGTTTTCATCAGCTGTTTGGACTCTCATCTGACGGCACCATTCACTGCAGAGCATCCATTGCTGAGACACTGCATGCAATGCTACAATTGTACACAATCCGAGAGACTGAAAGACGGGGATGGCTAAACCTGGATGAAACTCACCTACATCTTTGTTCTTTTTAAATTCATTTTAGATGTGTAAGTAATGCAAGATGCACTCACAAAACACATGTCAAGCATTTAAGCAGAAGCTTTCAAATCAAGCAGTGTTAAAATGATGACAAACGAGAAATTGGAGAAGTGTTTTCTAAAATAGTATGGCTGTGCAAATTTACCTGAGTAGATCTGCTCATGTCTGCCACAGTTGAATACACAACCCCCTCTTCCTACAGACAAACATGCTACAATCTTTACTATTTTTCCTTATTTGTTCTAACGGGTTTTTATAAATACATGTCCAAAATTTAACACTAACCTTTTTGTGAGGTCTCTTTTTCCCTTTAATATCTGTGACGCTGGAGTAAGTCACGTCATCCTAAAAGACAACAAGTTGTTCACCAGTTGCAACATGCAAAAGCAAACACTGCAGCTACACATGCATCTGCCTTTACGCTATGTTTGAGCTCATGAACTGACAGCTAAATGTGTCAATCTCAACAAGCTAATTTTATGAAGAAAACATTATATGCATGCAGTGGTTGCATGAGTCACAGAAATACACAAACTGGAAAATTTATTTGAGGAAATGAGAGAATTAGTTGTGCAGAGTGCAGTTTTTCAAAACAGAAAGAGCTAAAATTAAAAACAGAGCTGTTTTTCTGATAAAATTTATGCTAATACAAATTACATTACATTTTCTTTTATTTTTGTTTTAATGTTGTGATTGGTGTAAAATATAAGTTTGGTATGGTATTTTTTTTAATGGTTGATTTTTTTGTTGATTTTTTAAAAATATTAATAGAAATATTGTATATGTATTTTATGTTTTTCTTTACGTTTGATCCATCATGTTATTATGGCTCATATAGTTTGATACAGTGAGAACATGAAGCTCGGTTTTATTCAATATTCAAATATGAATTTGCTGCAGATGCTGATATTAATGTGATGAAATTCTGATGCTTGTAATGTGAATCAATGAGATTTTTATAACAGTACAGCAGACACTGACATAAAATGATCTAAATATCAGTCGTCACTCTATTCAGATGTGGCCATTAAATATGCACATTCATAGGAAAAGGATCATGTGTGACCACAGTGTGTTACAAAGGACCAAGGGGAAACAGGGAAACAGTAGGGTACAGTAGGTGTGAGATAATTTGACTTAATAAGGCTGAGAACGGATTAATCATGGTGAGCTGTAGTCTACTGAAGTTTATTGCATGTATTGCGCAAAGGCCAATAAATGTTCATGATTCTGTTATCAATAGTATTAGCACGTTTATCATGACAGTTTTGATCAGCTGAAAATTCATTTTGAAAGTAGTTATCTCAGCGCTTCATTTTTATATATGCGTAGCTATACTTTGTGGATCATCTAAAGTCACAATCTAATACATAGCTTAATGTAGTAAGAACTATGACCAGATAAAGGAACAAAAAGTATTTTTTAACACACTCCCCCTTGGTCTTATGCACAACTTACTAAAAAAAACAGACACCGTCAGTGACGATGTACACGTCTTACGTTAAAGAAAGCAGAAAACGTACCTCTGTTACTTTCATAACTTTGGTTCCCTGAGATTTCTCTGAGGACTGAAGACTTATTCAATCACACAGTGTAAGTGCAGGGCCATTGGTTTGTGCAGTGGTTATAAAAAACAACCAATGGCCCAGCAGCGGTGCTGCACGAGCCTATGGCGGTGAAGCCCACAAGAGCCTGCCAGAATGGGCGGGGCCATCTGGCTATATAAGCGGACATTTTGCTATATGATCTCACGGTCACAATTCGATGAAGTGACAACACCAAGTCGTGCAGCGTCATGGCCACAGCAAGGGACGACTGTACTCATTCACCGAATCTCAGGGAAAACCAAGGTTTATCGAAAGTAACCGCTTGAGATAGTAATCCCTATAGATACTTCACTCGTACTGTGTGCGCCTAGATCGCTTATTGCGGACACCAATAAGCACAATCCCACCGTGCCATGAGAGAGGAACGAGATGATATGAGAGCTGGCTTGAGTGGAAAAGGCTTCAGAAGGGACACCAATTCATACACAGGGTGAGAGCCCTGCAAGAGGTAAGAGGGCTGAACTCATTGAGGTGGAATTCCAACCTCGGGTGGAATGGGCTCTCATTTCTTTGGGACTCTGATGGCCCAGGGAGGAGTAAGCTAGTGTGATAGCATCAACTAACCATCAAGAGATCCTCTGCTTTAGTGGACCGGGGGACCCTTTGGTGCTGGGCCGCCCAAAAGCATATGAAAAGTTTGTTCCGACTGCCATGACTAAGGGCGGAGCGCTCAATGTAAATTCAAATGCCTTAACTGGCAGAGAAGGGTTAAACTCCTGGTCCTCCTCAGAAGGAGGAAGCGCGAGGCAGAGAGAGTAAATCTACGATTCCTGCGGCGCTACGAAAGTGGATAGTAGAGCCACACTGTTAGGGAACATACCCACTCGTCTTGCAACGTGGGAGTCACATAGGGCCAAACATACAGAGAAGAGGGAAGTTGGCTTCGTTTGAGAGAGCCTGCAAGTCACTACTCACTGATAACCGATAGCTTTATTTTTTTTTTTGATTTTTTTAAATTTGTTTTTTTTTTTTTTATTTTTTTTTGTTTTTTTATTTTTTTTTTTTTTTGTTGTTTTTTGTTTTTTGTTTTGTTTTGTTTTTATTTTTTTGTTTTTTTTTGTTTTTTTTTTTTTTTTTTTTTTTTTTTTTTTTTGTTTCTTTTTTTTTTGTTTTTTTTTTTTTGTCTTTTTTTTTGGTTTTTTTTTTTTTTTTAAGTAGAGGTGACATGGAAGGAAGGATGGGGGGGTATTTTGTTATTTTGATTGTGTGCGGCCCGCAGCAGAGACAGTTTAAGCGACAGGCTTATAAGCTCGCCGACTGGAGCTGGCTCAAAGGGCCATGTGGTAGATTCCAATGTAGGGAGGTACCACGAGGGGCGGCGCGCATGTGGAGCCTCCTGGAATTATACGCTCGGGAAACGGCACTAAACACGGTTAGTTCTGCGCACACCAGGTGGACTGGCCGGCTCATTGGCAGCAGTGAAAAAGTGCTATAGCTGCCACATAGGTACTTTTGACGCGGGGAGAAGAAGCCGGAGAAGCCCTTGATCCAAACAAGTCTAGAAGCTAAGGGACAAACGTGATCATGATATGTCACACTATTTATTGGATCGTGTGGCGACCAGGCGCGGAGAAAATTCGAACACTTAAGGGCGAACAGAGGCATCTCGTAGACAGGGAGGCTCTAGCCTGTGATGATAGTATGTCTAGGATACTCTCTGGTGAGATCTACTGATTGAACCGTTGAGAGCCACATAGATTATAAATAGAGATAATTTGACTGTTGTAGAGCCCAAAGACTAGTTAGCATACCTCACTGGTATTAACTGCACCTCTTTTTTACCTACTTGCTATGTAGCCATGTTTTGTAAATGCCACCTTGCTCTGTCTCTTTTCTTTTGCACCCTGCTGTTGTACCCCCATGAACCTTCATTGCATGAGCTAGAGTCTCTGCCCTCCTACCTATAACTTGCACTATAGTCATAACAGTTAGATATGGTATTATACACACCATTCTATATTTATAGTATATACTCTGTTATTTAGGCACTTCTAGTAGAGTACTGACTGCATTTCTTGGCTCCTGTTGTCTTGTACTCTGCAACAGTGACGCACTAAAGTTGAATCTAAATCAATCTCAATACTAATTGCTAGTGCCCAAAAAGCTTCGGGCTTGGGGTTCCAAGATTTTTCTGTTTGCAGTAGAGAAAGGAGGTCCTGCCTCAGGGGAATGGGCACACGGGCTGCTTGTCATCAGGCTGAGACAGCTCCTGAGGATCCACAGAGATGGTTTCTTCCAGAGTGGGGCCACCAGAAGCACTCTTGTGCCTGTGCCTTCCTGACCTCAACTTGACTACCTGGGGGATTCATTGGGCGCGTTGGGGGAAAACGCCATATAGGAGGCAGAGTTGGGCCATTATAGGAGCCAACGCTTTACGTGTGTTACTTGAATAAATACAGTTTGGCATGTGAGAGTTGAGGCCCACCTTGACCAATTTATATATGATATCTAATATATATATAATATATAGATATAGTCTCTATATATATATATAATATTATCTATGAGTATACTCATATCTATATTATATATAATATATATATATATATTGTACCCACACATATGACCTCTGATTCTGACAAGAAAAGTGGTGTCACTTCACAAACTGGCGAAGGTCTCGAGGAGCTCGACATACTTGCCCATCAGTCCGAGGCAGTTGATGTGTAGCTGACGCTTTCGTGCACGTTGAGTCCAGGAGCCGATCAACGGATTGGTCTACCTTCACCACAGAGTACCCAAAGACTGGCTGTTGGATGCCATCTGACAGGACATGACAGTTTCCTTGTCTGTAAAACACCCAATCCCATAGTCACGACCCTGCCTTGGAATCCCCTGTATGTCCTTCCCGGGGGCCATGGGGCCCGATCACGACAGGCTGGGCCTGTTTTTGCCACACTGATGTGGAATGGGCCGTCCATGAGACACCAACGCGAAATGGTGGGGGGGGAATTTAGAGGTTTCAACCAGTACATGAAGGGGTCTCAGTTCTGAGCAGGGCCCAACTGACGTACCGGAGTGCTGCAAGGACCCTAATCGGCCAGAATGAGTGGCACCCCCGTACTATCGCCCTTTGAAAATGTTGAGAAAGTAAGGGGGCTCAGCACATATCTGAGGAAAGCCGCAAGCTGCTGTATAAGGCCAGTGCACACGGTCTGGTTGCGACTATCAACCTCATCAGTGTGGTGACTGAGTCGAAAAACGTGCTCCCCAGGAACACGAAGTCTGCTGGCTCGGGGGTGACACAGAGAGCTCCTTGCGCAAACTTTGATGCTGAGTTCCGCATGGCGCGTTTTAGAGGAGGAGGGACCTGTGGGCTATTAGCTTCGGCCTCAGGACTGTGCAAAAACAGGACCAGTCGCGAGGTTAGTTCAGGATACGAATTCCCATCTTTCTCAGAGGGGTAGCAGAGGGGGACGCATGTACATGCAACTTCATAAAACGTAGTGGGGTGAAGCCAGAAAACAGCCCGAAGGAGCAGCGAATTGTTGTATTTATAAGACCACTCCCATCAAATGGGCGAAATCGTCAAGAATTGTCTGTGATGATGAGGCTATATGGATGTGAAAGTAAGCATCCATTTAGAAGGACCAAGTCGGGTGAAAAGAACCAGTAACCTGGGCGGATTTGCGATGGGTAGTCATTCGTGAACGGCCGTTTCAGGAGGGCGCGGTTCAGGCAGTTCTGAAATCGAGGCATGGGCCACAGGCCACCATCCTTTTAGCGGCAAGCACGAGGAGGGTACCAAAAAAAAAAGACGGCTGTAAAAGCCTGATTTGCTCTGAGCTGGTGGAACAGTTTCTACGGCTCGTTTACCAGCAAATTCTTTACCACGGCTCGCAGAACGCACGTTCCTGCTGTGCACTGAGGTGGTTATGGTCCAGATGCATCTAGACTCTGAAAGACTGTCCAGTGATGAATAATCACTCAGTGAACAGTATTCTCCTTTGAAAAAACGCGGCCTAAAATGAGTCCAAAGCACTCGTTTGCAAGTTAGGGACAATGACAGATCCGTACGTGTACACCCATGTTCTAGGCCAAGCGTCGCACAAGCGCTATGAAAATATTGGGGGGCTAACACAGCGGCACGTGAAAAATGACTCAAGCCTGGTCACTCAACCCCCCGATTTTACCATGTCATCTTTCTCCGAGAGATGAGCTTGAGGAGCAAGCGAAGAACATGAGAGGCAGAGGAGAGCAGGGGCCCAGGCGCACAGCGGATAATCCTTAGTTTAAACACCTGGTAGATCTAAGGCACTGTGTGCCTAGCTGAAACACGCGGGCTATGCTGGCGGAGAAAAGCACCAAGCCTGATCACTCAAACCCCGCGATTTTACTTCTTTCTCCAAGGTGACTGGGAGAAGAGAAACGTGAGAGCGGGGGAGGCGGATACTCCGCCCAACGCAGTAGTATATGATCCATTCAGAAGGAAATAATCTGAGAATTCCTATGGCCGAAATGCCCGTCTTATATAGCCAGATGGCCCCACCCATTCTGGTAGCTTGGGTGGGCTTCACTGCCATAGGCCCACGAACCAATGGGCGGCTGGTGGCCTAAGGTGAGCAGAATTGGACTTGTAAAAACCAGAAGGTTGCAGTTTCGAAGTCTCGAGTGCTAGGCGGGCAGTTAGGTAGGTGGGAGGGAGTGAATGTAAACAATACCAGATGCTGAAGTGAAACCCCCCAGTTGCTACCAGGGTGCTGACCGGAGTATAGATGTACCCACTGCTCCGGGTGTGTGTTCAACGGTTAGCATGTTTCATTCTCATTGCTCTCGTGTGTGACTCTGTTGGATGGGTTAAAAGCAGAGAAACCAATTCCGAGTATGGGTTCGACCATACTTGGAAAACTGTACGACTTTCACTTTTACTTCACTGTGTTCATGTGCTGTGTAGTGTACACTGTCGCGATTGAAACGTCTTGCAGTGATTCAGGTTTTTCGCTATAAGTCGTCTAGCGACGCACGCTACAAGCTGAAGTTTCAATAGGGAACATGATGCGTATGAAGATATTATTTTGTGAGTAATTGATTTGCTATCTAGAAATGACACAATGTTTAGGAAGCTTTAGGCTTTGCTTTATATTAAAAAGTACACACAAAGCTTATTGCTATTATTGGGGCGCTGGCACCTAAAAAATAATAAATGCAGCTCAACGATGTGAAACTGTGAATTTTCAAGCATACGTCTCTGCAAGAGTACCATGACACATGATATTAGTTTCTGACTAAGAAATCCATCATATATTCAAATTAGATGCCCCCCCCCCCCAGCCACTGGACATTTTTCACCCGGTGTTCCCAATCCAGGCACTATTTACACTGCCTCATCATAACTTAAGATGCTAATGTCTCTCTAAATATTCGTAACTTTAATCTCATAACTTGCTACAAATTAATTATTGTATATTTTTGAGGCTTATTAACTCACAATATTAGACATTTATTCTAGCCAATTTACATTTTCTCAAAAGTATTATCTTTTTTCTATTTTCAACATGGTGCGGTAAAGAGGCCAGCTTGTAAAATACTGCTAAGCCTTTATTGCTCAAAATAGTATGACTTTTTAATTCTCGAGTTCCCTTGAATCTCAATGAACCAATGCGTCTACACCTTTATTACTAGTAATTTTTTTTTATTATCAATAATATGTATAACTGTAATCTTCCTAATCTTATTTTTGATTATATATTTTAATTATTTTAGTTACTTTATTAATCATTATTTTTTATTTACGTGGCACTCAAAACACCATTGAGTATGTAGTGCTGGGTGTTTAACTGCAGGATGTTTAATGGCCTGTTAGAGAGCTCTGTGTCCACGCAGGGCGGGAAAAAAAACAAGCATTCTTAATGGCCAAATCTGTATCTCCAAAAATGCTGATTTGTAAATATAGTGAGTGAGGAAGTCAAATGATTGATGGGATGAAATCAAGTGAATAGTGAGCTGACTCCGCCAGTACGTGTAGTGATTCATCTGGGAAATCATTACCTGCAGTTAAGTCTGACGTTTAGACTGCTATGTAAAATCACTCAAGATCTGACACAAGAAGCTTGAGCTGAAGGCTTAGAGTTGTAAGTACACGTTACACTAATAAGAGCTTTGACTGGATAAAACACTCTAAACTATCGCTCAGAGACAGAAGACACAAGGAGATTGTGTGTGACAGCAGAGATTCGATCACTTAGGCCTTAGAAATATTATACAGTGGCTTCTTAGGTTTCAAGTACCTGTTGCTGTTTTTCTGCTGGTTTTCTTCCTTTAATCTGCATCACGGTGGAGTATGTCACTTAAATCCTACAAACTACAAAACGCATTTTATTTGTATTTCATTTATGAATAGTGTACGTTATAATTCTGAATCATCTGAACTGCTCACACTATTTCATTGATGCTCTGGATGTCCTGGCTTCCTCTGCTTCCTTTTTTAGCTGTCAATAGTATAATGAGTTTGCAGTTAAATAACCAAGCTGGCGTAGCTTTGGCTGTTCTTCTATGTTTTAGTCGCAATGCACAGATTCACGATTGGGTGGGTTGTTGTGATGATTCGTAACCTCTTTGCAAAATCTGCAGAAGATGCATCCAGCCGCCAGCAGAAGCATCAGACAGAGCAGAAGACCAGAATATCAGATGTATTGATAATCGAGAGCATTATAAACAGCAGGATCTGAGAACACACCACACACAAAAAAGTTCACACCATTTCTTGGTTAGTTCACAGGAACGCAGATGTTATTTAGTGTATACAATGTAACCACTGTCACATAACGTATCACTGAAATCATTTTCGTCTCATCTGAAACTATCTGAGGGGTTTGTACCTGTAAGGGAGAGTTACGTTTCTGGATTGTTTGCGTGAATGAACACATAACAGTCCTACGTCAGTCGCGGTCAGGTTTGCGATCAGTAAGAAGAGAGTATGAGGAGAATCTCTGATCGTATGGAATCGGCCGGTGATATCCTCAGTGTCGGAAAACGCATATCATTCACAGCTGCTCGTTCCATTCAAAGTGCTCTGGGCTGGTTTGGGGATCTTCACAGGAACATGGAAGAATCACGGATTCTCCTGCAGATGAGCTCTTGGTGATGTGATGTTCAGATAAAACACAGCCTGCAGGACAGAGAGACTCAAGAAACACTGACAAAAAACATACTTAGATTAGCAGGCAAACTGAATCATTGAGTTTGATTCAAGCACAACAGTTTCACCTTTAACGATGAGTCTGGTGTCAGCGGATGTTTTGTGGTTAACTGTGCATCTGTAAGTGCCCTGGTCGTCTTCAGTCAGATTGGAGATCAACAGAGACAGATTTGATGGAGTGGTCTTGTGAAGCGTGTGGACTCTGTCTTTATACCGTGGAGTTTCACTGGACACTTCAGTCCCACTGGACTCTACATGGGTCCATCTGAAGTCCTCAGGTTTGGTGTTTGGGTCTTCACATGAGCAGGACAGAAGCACAGAATCACCCGTGTACTTCGTTTCAGGTTCCGGCTCAGTCTCTGACAGTGTGCATCCTGTGAACAGTGTGAAAACTTTGTGTCATGGATACTTTTCTTTTGTGGGACAGTTATCCAGGATGGATGTAGTTTAACCTCTTTGAAAAAACTACAATATGCAAACTTGTATCTCTGACAGTGTGCATCCAAAATATGGTCTACTACATTTTGCAAATTATTATTCCGTTATCACTACAATATTATTTCTGAATGTTCCCTGAACATTTTAAAGAGTTCTTCTTGGTTATGTGAATATTAAGGGAATATGTCATTTTAACATTCTGTGAATATTTTAAGAAAATTATAAAAGACCAGATCAGGGTTATTTTAAGTAAACTAAAACTAAAATAAAAAAACTGTTACCTACAAAATAAATGTTAACTGTAAATGTTCATAAATGTTAATGTAAAACTTATATTTATTTCAGCTAGTTGTCAAATCAACATTTCTCACGACCATTTAGTCTATAATGTAATAAAATAACTAAAACAACAAAAAGCTATATAGACATATTTTGGGGGAAAACAATAGCTACTAAAAATAAAAACACAAAACCAAAATTGCTAAAACTTTAACTAAAATAAAAATAGAAAAACTAAATTAAAATATTCTAAAAGAAAAAAACTATAATAGTATGTTAGCAATACTAAACTAACACTGGACCAGATAACTTTAAACAAATGTTGAACTATTAACGTTTGAACGTTTGTTCATAACAGAGAGAGAGACTTGTTTCAATAAGATGATCTAATGAAGTTAAGCTGCAAAGCATATCGTTCCAAGCTAAATCATTTGTTAATGCAAGAATTCCTCATTTCTGTACCTTTAACAGTGAGAGACTGAAGTTCTTGTGTTGATTCTCATCACTCCAGCAGAATCCAGTCCTTCATCTTCTTCAGTCAGGTTAGAAATCAGCAGAGAGAAGTTTCCTGAACTGATATCAAACATGTGAAGATCTGCCCTGATAAGAGTCGACGGGGTTCAGTGGGGTTAATGGTGTGGTTTATTTCTCTACATAGTTTTGGTAATTTCCATCTGAACTTTGAATCTGGTTCATGACGAGCAGTACATTTGACCGAACAGGACAGAAACACAGAGTCCCCTGAATATCTGCTGATCTCCACTGATCCTTCATTCCCTGACAGAGAACAACCTGCAGACACAAACACAACCATCTATCTCATTATAAACCACTTACACTGTATCTGACATTACAACACAGTAGAAAATACTCCTGATGATTAAATTTAAACTATACATCCAACGAGATGTCAGGCATTTGATAGTTCCATAAAACACACACACACACACACACACACACACACACATATATACTGTGTGTATATATATATATATATATGTGTATGTATGTGTGTGTGTATATATATGGGGAAGTCGACTTCCCCGGTGGGGAAGGACTGAGGTCAGGAACGGCTGGAAGGCTGTTCCCTTGAGCAAGGTAATCAGTGTTTGGCCCAATTTAATTTTGATAACAAGAAGCATAAATGATACACACGGGTTTGTGTTACGCGGTGCGTGTTCACGGTGTGTGTGTTCACTGCTGTGTGTGTGCACTTTGGATGGGTTAAATGCAGAGCATGAATTCTGAGTATGGGTCACCATACTTGGCTGTATGTCACGTCACTTTCATATATATATATATACACACACACACACACACACACACACACACACACATACATATACACACACAATATATAACCCTTCAGGACATTGATAGGAATAAAAGTAATGTATAAGTGCTGCTGGAGAAATGGATTGGAGTTGAAATCCAGACACAAATAGACAAAGTACAATAAAATGAACACTTAGAAGAAGAAGAAACACTTTTTTTTATGTTTTTCTTTCCACTAGTTTGAAACCCAAACTTTATTAAAAAGCCAAATTAACCCAAAATCTTTTCAAGTGACTGACAGAAGTTTTTTGTAGAATTAATGGCTGCTAAAAGCATCTTATGTTTGGTTTGTATTATTATTATGAACACACACACACGTTCCCTCACCTGAGAACATGCTCTTTTGAATATGGCTAATTTTCTCTTTGTTTTACAGCAATACATTCCATGCTTCGTCTACAGAGAGTCTGCCGTGATGGACAGCGAGAGATTCTCGTCATATCCGAACTCTGTCTTTATATTGGAGGCTGACCTTAACAGCGTCCACTGGAAACACTGAGTATTGAGTTTTGATCGTCTGAGGATCACAAATCCACCACTGGACTTCTGTGTGTGACCTGAGTTTATAGTATATCCCTGCAGGACAGAAGCACAGACTCTCCTGGAGAACAACTGATGATGATTGTTGACAGTTTATATACGTGAAGGAAAGAAGAGAAGACTTTAATTGATAGATTGATGACACTTCACAGCCTACAAAGACACAGGGCATACAAAATCCAACTTATATTGAAGTTATGTGCGTCGATGTGTATCAAAAATTAAGTGAGTTTATGCTTAAATCAAGTTTTTTTTCCCACTGCCTTAATCAAACTACCTCAACGGGAACCCCTTTTAGTTTCACATCTTAGATAACAGGGTTTTCTGCAGGTTTGAGAAGGTAAATTCTAAAAACAAATGTAAGTGATAAATTGAAGGAAACACAGAAACGTTATGCGTTCTCTCTAAATGTAAACAGTCTGAAAATACAACTTCCATCTCATTCTTTTTTTAATTAATCGCTAACATAAAGAGTATAAGATTAGCTGAGGGAACTGGGAAAACTTCTTTGAACTGTACTCTTCTGAAAATTTGCAGCAAAAAAAAGTGCTGTTCAGCATCAGTATTTTGTCTTGTTTTCTCCAGTGCAAGTGTTTTTCTAAAGATTCTGAATATCAAGACACATTTACACGAGGCAGTAAAGTTACATGAAATAGGAAGTCTTGGTTTTCTGTGAAACGGATCAAAATGAAGTGAGTTTATGAATTAAAAAGAAGAAGAAATATCTGTCAGTGAGGTCAGAAAAATCGACTTCATTCAAAGGGAAAGTATTTATACCTCTGACTTTGTTTCTGGATGCAAACAAACTCACTCCATAAACTCAGTTTCTCAAGAACTGCGGGAACGTCTTCATGTCGGATCTCAGAGTCTTGACTTGAAGGACTGTTTTGGGTTCCAGGTATTTGAACTGGAAAACAAGAATACTGAATAGATTTATTCTTTGCAGTACATAACATTATGGTTTGCTGAATTTGGGAGATGGCTGCGGTTGCGGTTGCTTTTGGGCCTTTTAAGGCATCAGCACGTGGAAGAAAGGTGGATCGACTTTTGAAGAAACCGAAACTGATAAAATGAAACATTCATGGGCGCTTTCAAAACAAACTGTTCATATTTATGATGTTAATGAAGAAACTAGCAGTTCACTGATTTATGAGCTGACATTTGGCCATTTTCTGAGTCATCAGACTGATCTACATTTACGATTTAGCATTTAGCAAAGCGACATTCTGTGCATTCAGGCTAACATTTGGACTTGTTGTGTGGTCCTGGGAATCTAACCCACAACCTTTGCGCTGCTAATGCAATGCTCTACCACTGAGCCACAGGAACACAATATGATCTGAATGATCATTGTTGTTAAACAGTTCAATAATTTACATATAGAGACATAACATGAATTGCTATTGTCTTAGATTAACACACTCCATTCCTGCAGTAAATCGATGGAAAGATCGACAAAAAAAGAGACATAACATGAATTGCTATTGTCTTAGACTCAAAGTATAATGCGCTTTCTTCTGCCTGATGTAAATCATGTCTGGAAGTCTGTTAGCTGTACCTGCTGTGTACTGAAGTCCAGCCGCGAGAGCAGAAAACACACAAGCACATCACGCCTGGAGCCAGGTACTCTCTCCGTCTCTTCTTCTCGCCGGTCACTCGGGGTCTGGCATGAGATAAAGAGAAGAAAAAAAGAGCAGTACGTAGAGGGGAGATCTCATCTGCTGCCTTGCTTCTTTACCCCTCTCCCTTTTCCTTTTGTTTTCCCCTCCTCCCATCTGTGTAATATCTTGGTAAATATAGATTTCTTAGGGATGAATTTAAGTTTTAAAATTCCAAACTTGTCAAATCACAAATGCTGTCATACCTAGAGATCATGGTTACATTAGATGTAAGTGTTTTTGGCCATGGATCCAAGATTATGTGGAGATTCCACCTTAAGAGCAGCCTTTCATGAGCTACTAGAAAAAACTTAGTGAAAAGACAAAACTAAATACAGAATAATTATATCTCAGAAATTAAAATTATTCTTTCTAGCATTTAGGCTCTGCAAAAGATTATTTTGACAAAATAGTGTAAAATTTGGGGTTATAACCATGAGAAATTCAATCCCCATTGCGGGATGGACATCATCCAACGGTTATAGGTCTGATCGTTCTATGACACTGCCGCAAGGGTGAATGCCACAGTGACCTACGTTGAGTAGCTTCTGTCGGTACCGAAATTGTTTTATTCTGAGAAAGACTTTCTTGGTGGTCATTCGCCACCCTATGAAACTGACATTCCCCAATTCAATTTCAATCTGCATCTGTGGAGACAGTCGGCAGGACGAAAAAAGATGATGCTCTAGGGCCAGAGTGGGTGTGAGAGTGTGTGTGATATAAGTGTGTGAGTGATGGTGCACTGCAGGCAGACAAACTGTGTCCTATCGAACAGCTGTTTTGACAAAATTTCTATCGTGGGCACACAATGGTAGATTATGCCCCAGAATAATGGCGAAATGGCTATGGATTGAATTTGGCTAATTATCCTTGGCTTGTGGATGGATTATTTGTGAGCAGTTAAAGATGATTGAAGTGTTGCCACACCTCTCGCAAGAGGTTTGATAAACATGTGCGAAGGCAGAGCAAGACGGTCGCGAGCTCTGACCACACAAAACTTAACTTTTATTTTTCCCTTTTCGGATGTCATGACGGACTTCATCAAACTGATTAGTGTGTCAGATGTATGAAATATATCTGTTGCTGTTTAAACATGTTACATGTGGGTCTGTGTGTGTTCGTAAAGAAAAAATGATATTAATAAGTTGTAAAAGTCTGAATATACAATGTAGTGAGGTCTATGTTTCAGAAAGTCGATTGCATGATATGTGAGATACCTTGAAACAACACAGAACTAATTGGAGTTGTGTGTTGAATTGAACTTTGTGTGTTGAATACCACTAATGACTGAGTGGTTATACAGGGGAAATGGAAAAAGAAGTCAGATGTGGGCAAAAAAGAAAAGAAAATAAATGATATGATGGAAATTGAGACATGATATGGGGGTTCTAGTCCTCTCACCTACTGGCGAAGTGTTATGGTAATAGACAGCCTCAGTCCACACGCTTTTTTCCCTCACAGGTCACTACAGAAAGGATCTAACTAGGTGATGAGTAAACCTAGTTGTTTCTAACAAAGCATTTTAAGATCTCCTATCACAGGTTATAGGTAGTTCTTCTGATATCAAGAGATGGTTTACTCCGCTTAATCTGACATGTTCTGATGATGACAGCGATATACTAATGGCTCTTGGTGTCATTTTTTGTCATCTGAAAGGAGGAACATCCCTGAGTTCACAACCAGGGGTGCCTCTAACCCAGGCCACACGGGGAAGAAGAGTCCCTTAGGGGGAACCTATGCGAGGAGAACCGGAGATGAGCCAATACTCAACTGGGTGGCTTTAAAAGCCTTTCTGTTTGCTCCAAAATCCTGATAAGATCCTGCGCGAATCAATGGGCAAGTATTGCGGAGTGCAACTATAAGACAGGGAAAAGCGACTGTAATAACTCATCCTGATCCTGACCTCATTCTGATACAGCATGGATTTAGTCGATAAGAGATTATGATGTGGTTTAGATTTATCAGAAGATTTATTTTTTGTTGTATTTTGTTTGACATTACTGATAATGTTGTTTGTTCTAGTAGTATGACTGAGTTAACATGCATAGGTCTATAGCACTGCATATAGACTTTAAAAGTTAATTAATTTGTGAGATTGTAACTTGATTTTTACCTTAGAATTAATACATAACACCAGCTAAAATTGAAAGTGCAGCACAAATGAGACGAGCTGAAAAATTGGACCACCTCTAGAAGTCCACCTGACATTATAAGCCTGAGACCTGTAGCAAGTCCAATGCAACCCAGCAGACATCCAGGTGACATTAGGGGTTAGCTTTATATTGGCCCGAATCTGACTGTCCTGGTTAAGGTCTCATACGTTAAGCATATCCAGTTGGGGATAATGAGGTATTTTTAGAAACCAAAGATGTGAACAATGTAATGAAAAGCATTTAAATTCTTTTTGCAATCTAATATATATTATGTTTTTTATAGAGAATTATGTGAAGGAAATTAGAACTTGTAAGAATAATACTAAAATTATTAGGCCATGGCTGCTAAACTGGTAATATGCCTGTCTGTACAGAAAGCTTGCTCACCTGTACATATTTCCTTGTGAATATGGGTGAGGAAAATTGGCTAGATAATGCAGATAGACCATACATTTACTATGAACATGTGGTAGTAACTAGCCAACCATATTGTTAAGATTGAGGCCAAGGAAAAGCTACAAGGCTTACAGTTACCTGCACTGCAAAAATGAACAGATTATGTTTAAAGGACAAAATGTGTGTATAGTGGGAATATTATGTTGCACAGATAACCCCTCATAATGAGGAGGCGGATGGTAATGTTTTGATCCAAGGAATGATTTAATGCTGATTGATAAAGGTTTTACTGAATATGTCTATAGGGAATGCTTAGGAATTATAACGGCAAGGGAATAGCTAGCGAACACTGTCAGAATGATTTTTGCCTTGGTTCGCAAGTTGGTAAAGGATGCTCGTGGAGTGTGTTGATGAATAGAACTGTTGAATGTGCTGATCTTAAGTGGAATGAGAAAATGCTGAGCTAATGTTAATAGAAGGGGAATTGGGCAGAGAGCCCTTTATGTTGTCATATATTATATAACAAATGGGGAACTGTTATGATTATATTATGCTCTCTGACCCAGATGTTTTTGTTGGCTCTAACTCGTAATCCCCTCCTCCCTGCCAGATGTTTTTCTATTATATGAAGATCTCCTCTGCTTTCTTGCTCCTACCCCTCCTCTTTCCCCTTGGTTTTCTCTCCTCCTCCCCTCTGTGTGCACGTCTCTCTCTTTCTCGTCCTCATATCTCTGTCCTCTCATGTATACCCGCTGCATGCAGTTGATGCATAGGTCTAACTGGTGACGGAAGGGTGGGGGGACCTTTGTGGGCCCAGGTTGCAGAGGTTTAGGTATTGTCCTTTACAAGAAAGTTGAAGTCCCACTGCGTCCTATTCTTACTAGTTCCGGAACATATGTCTGACTTCCTTGTTGTTTTGCTCATACTCAACCCTTGTATCTTATCAACCCAAAATTCTATCTCAAAAAATTAGCATATTTCATCCCGACCAATAAAAAGAAAAGTGTTTTTAATACAAAAAAAGTCAACCTTCAAATAATTATGTTCAGTTATGCACTCAATACTTGGTCGGGAATCCTTTTTCAGAAATGACTGCTTCAATGCGCGTGGCATGGAGGCAAATCAGCCTGTGGCACTGCTGAGGTGTTATGGAGGCCCAGGATGCTTCGATAGCGCCTTAAGCTCATCCAGAGTGTTGGGTCTTATGCCTCTCAACTTTCTCCTCTTCAAATATCCCACAGATTCTCTATGGGGTTCAGGTCAGGAGAGTTGGCAGGCCAATTGAGCACAGTAATACCATGGTCAGTAAACCATTTTACCAGTGGTTTTGGCACTGTGAGCAGGTGCCAGGTCGTGCTGAAAAAATGAAATCTTCATCTCCATAAAGCTTTTCAGCAGATGGAAGCATGAAGTGCTCCAAAATCTCCTGATAGCTAGCTGCATTGACCCCAAGCCCTTTGATAAAACACAGTGGACCAACACCAGTAGCTGACATGGCACCCCAGACCATCACTGACTGTGGGTACTTGACACTGGACTTCAGGCATTTTGGCATTTCCTTCTCCCCCAGTCTTCCTCCAGACTCTGGGCACCTTGATTTCCGGAATGACATGCAAAATTTGCTTTCATCCGAAAAAGTACTTTGGACCACTGAGCAACAGTCCAGTGCTGCTTCTCTGTAGCCCAGGTCAGGCGCTTCTGCCGCTGTTTCTGGTTCAAAAGCACACGCCTGTGCACGGTGGCTCTGGATGTTTCTACTCCAGACTCCAGTCCACTGCTCAAGAGGTCCCCAAGGTCTGGAATCGGTCCTTCTCCACAATCTTCCTCAGGGTCCGTCACCTCTTCTTCTCGTTGTGCAGCGGCTTTTTTTTGCCACACTTTTTTCTCCTTCCCACAGACTTCCCACTGAGGTGCCTTGATACAGCACTCTGGGAACAGCCTATTCGCTCAGACATTTCTTTCTGTGTCTTACCCTCTCTCGCTGAGGGTGTCAATGATGGCCCATTATACTGAATGCGTGTTTCATATTCATCTTTTAGAAATGTTGAAATGTGTACAAGGCAGGTTTAAATCCACTTTTCCTTCAGTGTTTGTCACATCTGTGCTGAGTCTGACAGACAACATGAAACACGCGAGTCTGCAACCAAACGCAAGAGGAAAATGACAAAAACTGTTTTAAAGTAATTCTGTAAAATGATCATGTTTACAAAAATCTTAATGATCCTAAAAAGTCCCTGTTATATAATTAGATTATTTAGATAATAAATAGAAATACCAAATACTACACAGAATGACATTCTGAAAGTCATGCTTCAGTTTAACTTTTCACTCAGATTATATATGGGGCGTCGCACCCGTGGGGGATGTGGGTGTTTTAACACCCACACCCACACTTTTCCCGGTGAGAGGGTTCAACACCCGCACTTTTTCTGCAGTTTTGCACAAACGCCTAACTACAGTCGCTCCTCTGTTTCTCTGGCCGCTCTGTGTCTGCGCTCGCTGCGGCTGCCTCCTCTCCCCCTCCCTTTCAAACATGACACCGGCTTTGAGTGTGACCGGCTGATGATTGGCTGTTCTGCCTTAAGTCCCGCCTCTCCTGGTGTGTGTTAGATTTATCGGTCAGCTCGTGCTGAGGAGGCGTATATCTGGAGTTTTTAACAAAAAATAATTTCCCCCTGGGATTATTAAAGTATTTCTGATTCTGATTCTTTAGCAAGTCTACTGTTGTGTATTTGCACAACAAGTTTTTGACTTTCCATGTGTTCCGTGTGTGTTTTTATACTTATCTAGTATCACTCATTTAAATGGGAAGCTTTTTATATCTTGTATGTTATACATTTTGTACCCCTCTGTCACTGTATTCATCTTTTTTATTGTTAATAAACAAACCACATCCATCCCCCACACTTTTGAAAAGCTTGCTACGCCCCTGATGCTGATAATATTGTTCGTAATGAAAAAAGTAAATGTAACGTTTCCATTACGGCTCTCAGACCTTACTGTATTCTAATATAAAATAAATAAATACATACTGTACATACATAAACTTGCTTACTATTATTATTATTATTATTACTATTATTATTATTATTATTATTAAAGGGTCCAACAGTCTGAGTCTGCTAATGAATTTTTTTAATAAAAATTTTTATTTACAAACATTATTATCAACTAAAAATAAAACCAAACATATGTTTCACTTGAAATAAAATAAATTTTAATCAATACAAAATGTAAAAAGCTACAGTATAACATTTTATTTCAGCAAGTTGCCAAGGCAGCATTTTCATATAGTTACATTGATGTACTAAAATAACTAAAACTAAAATAATAACTAATAAAAATATATAGACATTTAAAGTAAAGATAAGATAAGTTTTATTTATAAAATTAATAGAAAATAAACTGCTAATTTTATTAAAATTTATATAAAATTAAAAGCAAAATTAATATTAATTTATTTAAAATTTAAATAAAAATTATAATTGTATCTTTATAATGCTAATATAAGACTGAATAAACATTACTAAAATGTCTTCACAATGCATGAATTTAATTTTACATGGTCATGAAGACATAATTTAGTAATTACCCAGTAAGGCTAAGAATTAGAAAATATCAGTCATTTATTATACAAGCAAAAGTGGGAGTGAAAATTATAGAAATTGTGTAGAGACAAGGAACGTTTGAGAGAAAGTAATTTTTTTTCCACAGAAAATAAAACATTGTTGGTCACAGTGTGTGTTGAAAATGTGTGTGTTTTTATCTTTCTGCACACTCTTCAGGGTTCGTGTTCATCTGCAGGGACGTTCTGTCTTTAAGATGAACTGTAGACTACAGTTGTGTACGTATCATCCTGCAGAGATCACACACACACACACACGTTACTCTCTCACTCATGTTCTGGTTATACATATGTTCAGTGTCAGTCGTGAATAGTTGACCTCATCGTCTGGGCTCTGGATCAGTCGGCTTCCTCTCCTTGGTTTCCTTGCTGTAAAATAAGAACGACTCCAGATATTCATTCTAGATTTGCTTTGTCTTAAACAGCCATCAGTGCAATCTAAAGCACAGCTGATGGTTCTCACAGTCCACAGTGTGTGTGTTCGTACCTCTTGTAGATCTCCAGAAGATGCATCCAGCCGCCAGCAGCAGCATCAGACAGAGCAGAAAGACCAGAAATATCAGATAGTATTGATAATCAAGAGCATTTATAACAGCAGGATCTGAGAACACACACACATACAAAACAAAACAAAAAAGTAGTTCACAATCATGAATTTCTTTGGTTATGTTCACAGGAACGCAGATGTTTTATTTAGTGTCTCAATGTAACACTGTCACATAACTGTATCACTGAAATCATTTCAGTCTCATCTGAAACTAATCTGAGGTGTTTTTACCCGTAAGAGTGAGAGTGACGTGTCTGGATTGTTTGCCGTTGACTGAACACACATACAGTCCTCCGTCAGTCTCGGTCAGGTTTGAGATCCGTAAGAAGAGATTATGAGGAGAATCTCTGATCGTCTGGAATCGGCCGTTGATCTCCTCAGTGTCTGAAACCAGCGTCTCATTCACAGCTGCTCGTGTCCATTCAAAGTGCTCTGGTCTGGTTTGGGGATCTTCACAGGAACATGGAAGAATCACGGATTCTCCTGCAGATGAGCTCTTGGTGATGTGATGTTCGGATAAAACACAGCCTGCAGGGACAGAGAGACTCAAGAAACACTGACAAAAAACATACTTAACAGTTTCCCAGGCAAACTGAATCATTGAGTGACTGAGTTAATTCAAGCACAACAGTTTCACCTTTAACGATGAGTCTGGTGTCAGCGGATGTTTTGTGGTTAACTGTGCATCTGTAAGTGCCCTGGTCGTCTTCAGTCAGATTGGAGATCAACAGAGACAGATTTGATGGAGTGGTCTTGTGAAACGTGTGGACTCTGTCTTTATACCGTGGAGTTTCACTGGACACTTCAGTCCCACTGGACTCTACATGGGTCCATCTGAAGTCCTCAGGTTTGGTGTTTGGGTCTTCACATGAGCAGGACAGAAGCACAGAATCACCCGTGTACTTCGTTTCAGGTTCCCGCTCAGTCTCTGACAGTGTGCATCCTGTGAACAGTGTGAAAAACTTTGTCATGGATACTTTTCTTTTGTGGGACAGTTATGCAGGATGGATCCATTCAGACAAGGGCGTAGGTTTCCTTTTGACATTGTTGGGGACATAAACCCAAGTACCCGCAACTCCCCCCGCACCAAACACCCAATAATTTTTGCTTTTTCTGATAGACATTGGACCACAGTATCATGTCACTTAAAGTCTTCATTTACAGCTTATGTTTGCCAACATATTCATAACTCCTTAATAGTTTTTTTTTTATTTGTTAGTATGTTTAACAGTCAATAATTAAAGAATTTTTATTTTGTGAACCAACAACATGCATCAGAGTCTTTATCACGCATCACTTCATTTTAATATTAGTCTAATTGGACCCAAGATGATTCTTTCTGAAAGAATACTTTGCTGTAGCTGTAGTAACTAACACAACTTTCATGCGCATCTGATTGACACAAACCGCACGCTATTATTTCAGTGTTGTTGTTGTTTTTTTTGTTTTTATGGATATTTCAGCTAACAATTTGATTTTTAACATTCAGTTGAACAACTTGAAGTTAAAGTTTGTCCGCGGTGGTGCTGTTCTAAATCCTGCTGCACCACAGAGTGCCACTTACATATTTTTTTTTACCATAAAGTCACATTATATTTGTCCTAAATTATTGTTAATGTTCATAATGACTTTATCCTAGGCTGGAAGATTGTGTATCTTTCCGCACAACCTTTTTCTGTCAGTATGTTTTACATAGGGAGCTAATAATAGCCATAGATTGCGCTTTCTCTTTCTTTGCTCTGTTTTGTTAAACACCGTACTTCAAACTCATCGATGCAACTTTGTTCATTCCTGAAGTGAACTTCTATATTAACTGTTTTGGACTGCTGTCTTGAATTGGGTGCAATACCTGTGAGTTGCTCTAAACGCGACACTGTGCTTCTTGTCCGGTGAGTGACTAAATTCTGCCCATTAAAATAAATAAATGCACATCCTTGAAAGCGCGCCGTTTTCTAAAGTAGCCTATTTACTTTAACTCTTAGGTAATAATATCAATGGTATGATGTTTCAGATGCGTAATCAGATGCGAAATTACAAAACATATACATATATTTAATTGTTTTTTCACAATTATTGCTAGGGACAGTTTGGCAGTTGCTGGATATTGGTAGAGACACGTCCCTGGCGCACCCCCCACCCCCTAATTCTACGCCCCTGCATTCAGCTGATCTCCGGGTCTGGCGGTAGCACTTTTAACTGCAGTTTAGCATAGATCAATGAAACTAATTAGACCGTTAGCATCTCGCTCAAAAATGACCAAAGAGTTTAGATATTTTTCCAATTTAAAACTTGACTCTTCTGTGTAATTACATCGTGTACTAAAACCGACGGAAAATGAAAAGCTGTTATTTTCCAGGCCGATATGGCTAGGA
>NC_056594.1:19210103-19235103 GCF_018340385.1 Cyprinus carpio | reverse complement strand
GATGGACAGCGAGAGATTCCTGAGAATCTGAACTCTGTCTTTATATCGCTGACCCTTAACAGCGTCCACTGGAAACACAGAGTACTGAGGAGTGTTTATCTTAGAATCTGAGTACCACCACTGGACTTCTGTGTGACCTGAGTTTATATCCCTGCAGGACAGAAGCACAGACTCTCCTGCAGAACAGATGACAAAACCTGACACCACTTCACAGCCTACAAAGACACAAAAACACAGAAAACAATCAAAATACTCACTTGAGAAGCAGAATATTTAAATATAACTTATATTGAGTCACATTAAGTTAGCACACAATGAGTTGCATTAGCAAACAGTCTGAAAATACAACTTCCATCTCCATTCTTTTTTAAATAATCTTACATAAAGAGTATAGATTAACTAGAATATGGAAACTTTTACTGTACCTTCTGAAAACACAGCAAAAAGTGCTGTTCAGCATCAGTGTTTTTGTCTTGTTTTCCAGTGCAAGTGTCTAAAGATTCTTAAATCAAGACACATTTACACGAGGAGTAAAGTTACATGAAATATGAAGTCTTGTTTTCTGTGAAACTGATCAAAATGAACATCTCGGTTACGTATGTAACCACGGTTCCCTGAATAGGGAACGAGATGCTGCGGTGACGTCACCGTATGGGAACACCTTCGGTGTGACGAATGTCTGAAGCCCTATACCATCTCGCCAATCCTATTGGCCAAATAGCGCTTGGCACCGCCCTACGCATGCGTACGCTAAAGATATTGCCTCCACCAACCAATGGGACATGCGTTGCTTCGTGACAGCATGGCCTCTATTCGTGTGTCCAAAACAGACAAACAGCTGGTCGGACTCACGCCATGAGGCTGACCGATCGACATAAGTCTTGAGCGCTCTGACAGGGCAAAGACTTAGATCTTCTGATCCTGTCCCAGCAGGGGGTAAAGCCTCCAGGACCGTCTGCTGAAAATGAAAAGGGGTTCGAAGCGACTTTAGGGACATAATTAGGCCTCGGTCGCAGCAATACCTTCACAAAGCCCGGTGCAAAATCCATGCACGACGGCGAAACAGAAATTGCCTGTAAATCCCCAACTCTCTTGAGGGAGGATAAAGCCATAAGAAGAACTGTCTTCAAGGTCAGGATTTTATCCGGTATGGTTTCCAAGGGCTCAAACGGATGTCCTGATAGACCTTGCAGTACAATAGATAAATCCCATGAAGGAACTCGCACAGGGCGGAAAGGCCTCAGCTGTCACGCACCTTGTAAAAAGCGAGAGAGACCAGCGGATGACGGCCCACTGAAGCACCATCTATATATACGTGGTTAGCTGAAATGGCTGCCCACATAAACTTTCAAAGTTGCTGGCGTTACTTCCATCAGAGAAACGGTCTTGGAGGAACTCCAGTACTGAAGCCACTGGGCAGTAAACTGGATCCATACTACGAAAACCACACAAGGTCGTAAACAGCTCCCATTTGAAAGCATATAAGCATCTCGTAGATGCTGCTCTGGAATTCATAATAGTCTCGGAGGTTTCCGCAGAAAGACCGGGACATATTAACTCACTCCGCTCAGAAGCCACGCCCACAGTTTCCACAGATCTGGCCCGGGTGCCAAATCATCCCTCGTGCTTGCGATAGTAAAGTCCTGTCTGAGGGGAATCTCTCCCATGGAGAGCCCGCTATTAGATTGACCAGTTCCGCAAACCATGGCTGTGTGGGCCACCACGGAGCCCACCAGCAGCAGCTGCTCCACTGTCCAGCCGTCCAGACGTACAGGACAAACACCGCGGAATTAGACGAATTGGAGGAAAAGCATACAAGCTGGTCCTGGGCCAATCGTGAGCTAACGCATCCAAGCCTAGGGGCGATGGAGGGCATAGGGAGAACCACAGCGGGCAATGCGTAGTTCGTGCTCGACGCGAATAAGTCCACTCTCGCCTCTCCGAATATCGGCCATAAAAGGCTCACCGTCTGAGGGTGTAATCTCCATTCCCCCTGCTCCAGAGTCTGTCTGGATAGCAGATCCGCTCCGACGTTCAAACGTCCGGGGACATGAACTGCTCGGATCGACAGAAATCTGTTCTGAGACCAAAGAAGAATACTCCTCGCCAGCCTGCACAGGGGGCGAGAGCGTAACCCTTCTTGATGATTCAGGTACGACACAACCGCCATGTTGTCTGACCTGAGTAGTACATGACGGCCGGTCAGCAGATTTGAGAAATACTGGAGAGCTAGAAAAACTGCCAGTAGTTCCAAACTGTTTGTGTGCCAACCGCGTTGTGTCGCCGTCCACACACTCCGTGAGCTGGGCGCCCTTGACAAAACAGCTCCCCAACCGGTCAAAAGACGCGTTCGTCGTGACAGTCTCTCGGGAAGCACAAATCCCCAGCCGAACTCCGGCTAGAAGGAACTTCGGTTGACATCCACTGTTTTATTGACATAACACACCTCCGTGTCACCGAAATCGTACGATGCGGAAAAACAACGGGGTGAAATGTTCTGACTTTTTGTCCACCACTGAAAAGGGCGCATGTGAAGTAAGCCCAGACGGATTACAGGGGATGCCGCTGCCATCAGACCTAACAGCCTGAGACACAAACTCACAGTCACTGTGCGACCTACTTTGAAGTGACGCACGCATGACGTGAGAGACTGAACGCGTGGGAGAGATAGTCTGGCTGTCATTGCGCGAGAGTCCAAATCTATTCCCAGAAAGGTTATCCGTTGAGAGGGGATTAAAACACTCTTCTGGAAATTCGTGCATAAGCCCAGGCTGTTTAAATGATTCAGCACTAAATCTCGGTGAGAGAGTGCTTGAGTCTGTGATTGAGCTAGCACCAGCCAATCGTCCAAGTAATTCAACACACGAACGCCCTGGAGCTGCAACGGGGCCAGAGCTGCGTCCATGCATTTTGAAAAGTTCGGGGGAGCCAGGGCTAAGCCGAAAGGAAGAACACGGTATTGATACGCTTTGCCCTCTAAAGCGAATCTGAGGAACTTCCTGTGTCTCTTGATGATCTGAATATGAAAATATGCATCCTTCAGATCGATCGTGACAAACCAAGTGTTTGGTTGAATCTGAGACAAAATGGACTTTACCGTTAACATCTTGAATTTGCTCGTCCTGAGTGCAAGATTCAAACGGCGTAGATCCAATATGGGTCACAAACCGCCCCCTTTTTTTGGTACAACAAAATAGCGGCTGTAAAAACCTGACTCCATCTGAGAGGGGTGTACTTCTTCTATAGCCCCTTTCTTCAGCAGAGCTGTCATTTCTTGCCGCAGCACCGCGACTTCCTCTGGTTTCACAACCATGGGAAGAATTCCGCGGAAAGGAGGCGGGCCTTTTTCGAAACTGAATGGGTGTATCCGAGACGAATCGTGCGTAAACACCCATTGCGAAATGCCGGGCAAGCGTTCCCACGCGGCCCGAAATAGCGTCAGTGGTTTCAAGGTTTCCGCCTTTTTCAGCGTTTTCATACGCGTTAACATGCCTGAATACGGAAAGCTTGCGGCGTCCGTAAGCCGGGGAAGCGCGTGCGTCAAATTCGTTGCGTCTCGTTGTGTATAATCCTGAAGCGTGTCCACGGCAGGAATTAATCCAACAAGATGAACATCGGGCTCTGCCCCTAGCGAAAAAGCGGAGGCTGTGTGAGCCGTCATAAACGGGCCGTCTTTGCCAGACCCTTGTAACGTTCCTCGGATTCTGAAGGCTGAATCGCGCAGAGTGTCTGAGGAAACGCCTGACATGGTTGCTCGATCCAATGCTGCTCGAAGCGCCTTTTGCGGCGAGACAGTCAATATTTGAGCGTGGGGACTGCAGTGAGAGGGTTGGATGCGTGAAAACGGTCCAATAGCGCTCTCTAGCGGAGGGCACAGTCCCTGGCAAGCAGCAAAAAGATCAGGAGCTGCTATTCGGCACCCGAGAACGAGAGGCTTTAGCCGTCGAGGTCAGGTTCAATCGTTTACGCTGACGCTGGTGCGCCGGAGGAAAAACCCTAGGGCCCCAATCCTTACGAGGGGGCGCCATAGGCGAAGGCTCTTCCCGTGAGGCAGCCCGTTGGCGGTTTGAAGAGGTTGAACGTGACCACGCGGGCGCCTGCCGCCGTTCAGTCTCCCTGGGTCTGCGTGGAATCAGCTGGCGGAAAGCGGCTGATTGCTGTTTCGCTGCCCTAAATTTATCCACCACCGACGTAAATGCCTCTCCAAACAAAAACCGTCCTTAGAAACGGGCGCGTCCATGAGAAAAGATTTATCCTTTTCCTTGATATCGGTGAGATTCAGCCAAAGGTGGCGCTCGACCGTAATCAAACCAGCCATGGAATGGCCCACTGCTCGAGCAGTATGTTTGGTAGCGCGTAGCGCCAAATCCGTTGCTCGACGCGGCTCTTTCACAGCCTCGGGTGTGATGCCCTCCCCCTCGTCGAGATCCTTTAAAGGCTCCGCTTGGTAGGCCTGGAGGACCGCCACAGAGTGGAGCGATGCGGCCGCCTGGCCAGCAGCCATGTAAGATTTCCCGACGAGGCTAGACGTGACTCAACACGCCTTCGAAGGAAGGAGGGGGCGAGACTTCCATGCCGTGGCCGAATTAGGCGCAAGATGTTCGGCGAGAGTCTCCTCAACCGGAGGCATCGCTGCATAGCCACGGTTCGCCATATCTGAAATGGTGGCGAAATCCGCGGCCGCAGCGTTAGTGATGCGCGCCGAGTAGGGCTGCTTCCAGGACCTCGAAACCTCTTGGTGGAGGTCCGGGAAAAAAGGCAGGGGCCTACGGGGCTGCGCAGGAGCACGACTGGTTAAAAAACGGTGGTCCAGCTTAGATGAAGGTTGGGCCTCGGCCTTCTCAACCTCCCAATCCAGTCCCAGTTTACCCACCGCACGAGAAACCACATCCAACAGCTCGCTGTAGGAGGGGGAAAACGCGCTTCTCCTGTCCGCTAGGAGGGAGAGGGCTGTCCGTATCGGCCATGAAGTCCTCAGACTCCGAGGCCGCGGTGGATAAGACGTCATCGTCAAACTGCCCACAACCGAAGGAGATAGCATCGTATGCCTCCGGGGTGGGCTGTAAACCCCCGTCCGAGAACACAACGGGTTCGACGAAGCTGGTATCCTGCACTCGGGTAGGGGAGAGCGAGCGATGTGGAGAAAACTCCAGCGCCGCGCTGTCGTCGTAAGTGAGGTCGCACATGTCTCTCCCCAAGCCATCGCCTCGTGCGGTGCCTCGGCAGCCGCAGAAGCGACACGGCGGGGGTTGGACGCGGGGGCGACCTTGGAAAACACTTCTACCCTCGAGCGCAGTACTTTAAGTCGCAGGCCATCACAGTGGGGACAAGAGGAAAGGCCATTAAGCGCAGACTGCGCGTGATGTAATCCCAAACAGACTACGCACCTTTCGTGAGTGTCTCCCTTAGTGATGAACCTGGTACACGGTTCCTTGCACTTCCGAAAGCTCATCGCGTGTGCGAAGAGGAATTAACACTGCTCGAGAAAACCGCTATGAACGCGAGATGATTCCAGGGCACAGATGATTCTCTTTCCTGAAGGAAATGAAATCTGAGTGAAATAGTGCGCGGCACCCGGGTATACGATGCGTACGCATGCGTAGGGTGGTGCCAAGCACTATTTGGCCAATAGGATTGGCGAGATGGTATAGGGCTTCAGACATTCGTCACACCGAAGGTGTTCCCATACGGTGACGTCACCGCAGCATCGAAGTGACCTATGAAAGGGAAGTGAGTTTATAATTAAAAGAAGAAATATCTCTCAGTGAGGTCAGAAAAATCTACTTCATTCAAAGGGACATTTTTATGCCTCTGATTTTTTTTTTTTTTTTTAAACAAACTCACTTCATTTTGTTCAGTTTCTCAGAAAACAAGAACGTCTTCATGTTGCATCTCAAGTCTTGACTGAAGGATGTTTAGGTTCAGTATTTGAACTGGAAAACAAGAATACTGAATAGATTTATTCTTTGCAGTACATAACATTATGAAGTTATGAATTTAAAATAACCTTCTGCTCTGATTTAAGACCTTTTAAGGCATCAGTTTGTGGAAGGGTGGATTAAGACTTTTGAAGACCCACAGAAACTGATTAAATTAAACATTCATGGACGTTTCAAAACAAATTGTTCATATTTATGATGTTAATGAACAAACTAGTAGTTCGATGATTTATGAGCTGATATTTGGCCATTTTCTGATTATCAGACTGATCTACATTTACATTTATGCATTTAGCAGACGCTTTTATCCAAAGCGACATACAGTGCATTCAGGCTAAATTTTATTTTATTTTTTTACCTAACATGTGTTCCCTGGGAATCGAACCCACAACCTTTTGCGCTGCTAATGCAATGCTCTACCACTGAGCCACAGGAACACAATATAACATGCTATTGTCTTAGAGTAATACACTCCATTCCTGCAGTAAATCGATGGAAAGATCGACAAAAAAAATGCAGAAGTGCCGCAGAAACAGAAACAGCTAGCAGACTCAAAGTATAATGTGTTTCTTCTTCTGATGTAAATCAGTGTCTGAAGTCTGTTGTTCAGTCGTACCTGTTGTGTACTGAAGTCCAGCGCAGAGCAGAAAAACACACAAGCACATCACGTCTGAAGCCATGACTCCCTGCATGTCTCTCCGTCTCTTCTTCCTCTGAAGGACAGCTGATGCATCATCTGTAAAAAAGAGAGAAGTATAAGAGATATTTCTGAGAAGTTCTGCCTCTCTGTTCTTTTTCCAAATTCTTAAGTAAATCTGGAGTACAAATATGTCATTAAATGCTCTCTTTCTTGGATAACAGGTTTGTAAACAAGCTCAAGCATGCAAAATTGAATCGCAGCCGTGCTTTGTGGTAAATTAATTCATTGCACAAACTGATTTCTTTGTAGCACGTATATATGTTGCCCTGTACAGCCCTAGTCACATTTTCTGTCATTTAAACAGTAGAGCATAGAGCTAGCAATGCCGACTCATAAAATGTAAATGTGTATCTTGAATGCATTGTAAGTCGCTTTGGATAAAATTGTCTGTCAAATACATAAATCTACTTTTAAATGTAAATGCATCATATATGTCAAAAATATGGGACCAATGTACATCTGAGTAGCAGAGTGCCATTGTTTTTGTAAATGTATCATAATCTTGAAACGTACAAATAATCGCTTGCTTCTTTTTTTTTCCTTCAGTGAATCAACAAACTGATTTCACAGAGCTGCTAAAATAAGTAAAAAGGACTCATAAAACAGGTCTGTATGAGTCCCTCTAGTGGACAACAGATGAAACCTTTATTTTGTTCCTTTGCAGAGTTAGATATGATTGTGCACCTTTAATACAAGCTTTTAATAACGACAAAGATGCAAACGGACTGAGACAGACTCTTAGTACTACACGTCTTTTCCCTTTAGTTGTCAAATCTGTCAGTGTCTAAATACTCTAATATTATTATGTTATTTTTTTACTAATAACAGTGCAGCGGATATGATAAAGAATGACTTTTGCATTAATTTTCCATGATCTATTTTAAGAATGACTGCGATCATTGCGTGTTTAGATCTGATTTTAGGCGCGTTCGACTTGAAGCGGCGCTGCGCAGAATGATCAGTCTATGACATCAAAGTACCGCGAGAGTGATAAGAGAGCAGACGGATCCTTATGCTTTCGACTCGCTCTCGCGGTACTTTGATGCCATACACTGATCATTCTGCGCAGCGCCTCTTCAAGTCAAACGCGCCTTTTCTCTTTATTGTATGGCGTCAGTGTTTTAGTCTATAACCTGTACAGGTGTGGAGACGCTTACCTCACCCCTGATGACATCACTTCCTGTCATGTGATCATCCCAGGCGTTATAATACGTGCCAAATATATGCAGAAGTGTGGGTATCTCCCTTCTAGAACGTTTGAGGAACAGAAACCAGTGCTGTATTTAGTCTAACTTTCACAAAACCATTTATCTTTGGTCAGTTATTTGTTCATAATACTCAAACGTGCGATATAAAATATTGCTACTACTGCCAACGTACTCGTTATTTTATACACTGTCCATGTCTCCGCCATATGAAGGCAAATTTCAAACATTAAATATGTGATCTTTTTGAGATATGGATGTTGTTTTATGAATACTGCACACCCTCCAGTTCTGAAATAAATTAAATATTCAGAAGCTAATCGCTCTATACAGCAGATGGCACTCATTTCACACGGAAACAATAATATTTTCAACCAATACCATTAGATTTTCTTTAATTTTATAATAAAGAATTGACTTTTATAGTTTTGGTTTTTTTTTTTTTTCTTTAGTTTTTACCTCACTTTTGAACTCAAAAAGTTCGGTCTTAAAGAGAAACGGTCGCGTTTACGCGATTCCTCACAGAATAAAAAGAGCGCGTGAAGACACTCTGCCCCAACGGTCTTTAATTTGAACTCGATTAAAAAAGATAACAAATATAAACAACAAAACATTTTAATATTAATTATTGTATAAAATACTCAATACTTACTAATAAAACACATAAATATGGAGATATTTCAATGTTTAAAATATTTTTTGTCTAATAGGCCGATGTAGGCTATATCCGCAAAAAATGAAAAATATGAAATATGAGCTGAGCTACTGTATATTGCCTTATACCAATACGTTATTTATAAAACAACATACAATTTTTACATATGTACATATGGGTAGAAGAAGATATAATAGCCTATATATACAATAGGCTACCCAAGACGTATATACGTCTAATTTTCGCATGGTATTAGTAGCAATTAATTTCTATGGTATTATAAGTATAGCAATATATTTTGTATATTATAGCCTACTAAGTATAAGTTATATAGGCTAATATGTATATGGTAGACTATAGCAATGTCAATATTTATATATGCAACTTTATTAAACACAGGCTATGTGTATATATGTTTTTATAGTACTTTTCTAAACACACGTCTATCTTTTTTATTTCCTTATAATATCAACATGTACTGACGTGTTTTTTAGGATGAATATAGGCTACATTAGATACATGTAGCCTACATAATATGTACAAAAATCTGTTACACAGACTACAAAAACACACATTTGGGCTAGATAGGGTCTATATGGAATTGTTACAATTTCTTACCGTTTTTACAGGTTTCATGTTTCATTCTATGACAATATATTTCATATATATATATATATATATATATATATATATATATATATATATATATATATATATACATATATTAGCCTACATTTGCGTATGGCGTGTCTCTAAATTACAGCAATTATAATATAGCTATAGAAACGTTTCATAAACAGTATTATATTTCCATACAATAAACTAAACCGTCTGTTGCTTTCAGTCGTTGTTGATCCGCGCTCTCTCCCTCTTCAGCTGTTGCTAGGAGAAACGCTCATCTGCTCTGATTGGCCCGCATCCTTCGCCCATCAGCCAATCAGCGTAAGATCCGATAAACGTTCCTGGCGTTATGTCTGCATCCTCGCTCCGTCTGTTGTAAAAATGAGATGATGTATTTGAGTATAATACACAGGTAAGCAGCAAAGCTTTTAACGCGCGGTTCGTTTTGTCGGTGAAATATCGTTTGCTGGCGGAAATGGCGCACGGAGAGAGACAGTCGGTGCAGAATCCGAAGGAATGAGCGAATCAGAACGCGCAGCGACTTCATTACAGGCCGTTTGCTACATATAACAACACGGTCGGTGCATTTATATCATCGATGCAACTATGTGATTATTATTACTGCGGATGCATAAAGCATCACTAGACTAAAACACTAGAATGCATGTTATTATGTCTAATGCATCTGCTTGGCTGGGCCTGTTTAATCATTTTCATATGCAGACAGAAACATTTGTTGCTTTAATGTGTTCAAAGTTTGATTACATGCATTGGTTTAATGCAGAATAATATGCAGATCCAATAACAGCTTTCATATATTAAACACATAATTTGTCGCATGCATCTCTCGTAAATGTTTTATAATGCTATTTGCATTGATTAGAGGATAAAAGGATGTTAAAGTCATCTATGGTTGATTATTATTGTCTTTGTTGTCGTTTGTAGATGATCCTGACAGCATATATGGACACCTGTGTCCTTCATCAGGTAAAGGAACTAACAACAAGCTTAACACGTGTGTTAGATGTTAACATGTGTATGTTTTTATTAAAAGTCCTGTCATAATGTCAAAAAGCAATTGCTAATTTAGTTTCACATGACTATTTTCTTTGACCCTTGCTATTAATCGTCCTGTTTTTGTCACTGCATGGTGTGTTCGTTTAGTATCACTGAGATACTAGTCTTGTTTTTATTAATATTTTGAAGTAGTTTTTAATCTTTATATTTTCCGTTTTCATTTCAATTTTAGTTAAAGTTGGAGTAATGTTATTGGTAACACTTTACAATAATATCCTATTAGTTAACATTATTTATGTATTAGCTAACACTAACAATAAGCAGACATTTGTTATTTATTCATCTTTGATGTTCGTTATTAAAAATGCAACTGTTCGTTGTACATTGTACAATTTTGATTTTAATAATGCATTAGTAAACATTGAAATTAACATGCTTTAGAATTATTTTTAGTATTATTTATTTTGTTAGTTTGTGTTAACGTTGTAGTTGTATGTAGTAAATGTTAACAAATGGAATCTTATTTAAAGTATTGCCATGTAATTGTGTTCTTGCCTTGTTTACAGTTTTTTTTTATTCTAGTTATTTTACATAATTTTAACCTATGAAAATGAGAAATATGAGAATATGTTGCCTAGCTGAAAAAAATATATATTTTTAATTGTTTTAGTTAAGTTTTCTATAATAACTGTTACACAATTATTTGTAACTGAACTCATGATAAAATTAGCCAGAATATGTAATATAATTAATTAATATTATATTATATTATATTCGGCTCTAGACGAACAATGTTTACAACCTATTTTACCTCTGTAATGTTATGTTTTTTTTTTTTAAGTAAAACAGTATATTAAAGTCCCCATGAAATCAAAATGGAAGTTTTTTTGCTTTTAGTATGAATATGTTAGCCTTAAGATTATCTATAAGCCAGTGTTCTCCAGAACAATGAGAAAATTCGTAATAACAAGAACCAAGCATTCAAAATTTACAGGCTCTCACTTCCTCCAATATGGATCAATGATTTCGATGACATCACCCTGCACTTCAGCTTCTCATAAAACTTTCTGTCCAATCAAATGCTCTTTTAGAATACGAAGCGTCCCCGCCCCCTACACTATAAATAGATACTGAAGCTGTGTCTGAAATGGGTCACTTGTTCACAGGATTAATATTTTCTGTATGGTGAATGGCACGTAGTGCACTATATTGTAGAGGTTAGAGAACGATTGTGAAATTGTAAATATGCTTTCCACTGGGGTGAAAGAAGTCTGGTTTTGCTGCACACAGTCTGCTCCGGTCCAGAACACGATAGCACGGAGTGGATCATATGCGTCAGTCGGTTCAGACCAAAAAACATATTGGACCCATTTGAATCCTACACAGAATGCTATATTTTATAGCCATATGGATGAGATTGTGGCTGTCAAATGCAGCTTTACCAAGCTCAAAAGCTCTGGCCCAAACTTTGATGTAAACGAAACTCTATTGGCTATATTAAAAAGGGGGCTGGACTGCTTGATATATCCCGCCCTGTCTTCCTGTTTCAGTTGAAATGACATCAACACATGCGTGTTTCAAGGCACTTCAGTGGACCTTTAAATGTGAAATAAATGTAGTGTGGGACTTACTTTGTAAGTTCTCAGCTGAAAAGGAAATTCATTTCAGAGATGAAAGAAGTATTTTGATGAAAACTTTACTGTACTGATGAATCATTGGCTGCATTTACACCTGGTATTAACATGCAATCACCGTCCACCGGGCCATTCTCTGCAGACTTATTTAAATATTGCGCGGGAAAGACAGATCCGATCGGTTATCCAGATAGAGAAGTCAGCTGATGTTGACAAGTGTAAACGCTCTGTGTCCCTACTGACTGATGATCCGATCTGCTTGATCAGATCACTGTGATCGCGTGTTAATGCCAAGTGTAAACGCAGCCATTTGTAATTAGAACAGGAACATGAATTAAAGTACAAGAGGTCTGATTTTAACAATGTAAAGATCGTGTTTTCCATGAACTCATTCAAAGTGGCATTATCTCGTCTGATCTGCTCCTAAAAGGCTCAAGCGGTGTGGCCATAGCAGCAGTTCTGGAGGAAGAGGAGCAGCGAGTGTTTCGGTGGCGCCACGCCCTGCTGCAGGGCATGGAATACCACAGTTCAGGGACGGTGCCTCTCCTGGGCAGTCCACGCTACTGTCCCGGCACCAACAGCGCTAGCGGCTACCTCTGCCAGACCGGCCACTGCTGCCAGGAGACGGGCTGCTGCACCTACTACTATGAGCTGTGGTGTAAGTCCAGCAGTTTACTCCGCATATGTGACCCTGCAGCACAAAAGCAGTCATAAGTAGCACAGGTATATTTGTAGCAATAGCCAACAATACATTGTATGGGTCAAAATCATCGATTTTTCTTTTATGCCAAAAATCATTAGGATATGAAGTAAAGATCATGTTCCATGAAGATATTTTGTAAATTTTCCACCATAAATATATCAAAACATAATTTTTGATTAGTAATATGCATTGGTAAGAACTTCATTTGGACAACTTTAAAGATGATTTTCTAATTTTTTTTTTTATTTTTTTTTTTTTTTTTTGCACCCTCAGATAACTTATGACTGGTTTTGTGGTCCAAGGTCACATATACACACTCTTATAACTAATATTACTTATAATACTCCTTAAAAATGCAAATGATGTCATTTACTCACCCTCATTCCACCCAACCTTCCATCTTTGGGTGATAAGTTCCTTTGGGACAAAGCAAAAATTCTTACTAATAAATACTTAAATTATACTTAACTAATATTAAATTATACAGTAAATCAAGACAGTTGTTTTGTATTACAGGTTTTTTAAAATGTTATGTTTAAATATGCAAATGATGCATTATCTAATTCAATATGCACTAGTTTGTATACCATAATAAATCTGAATATTGGATAAAGCCAGGTTAAATTTTTTTGTTTGATATTGTTGACATATTAGAGTTAAAGGTTTTTATAGAGGAGATTTTGGATTTCTCTTTTTATCACTCCATAAATTAAAAACAATTCAACACACAGAAAAAAAATTATTTTCATCATGTTTTAGGAATAATATGTCATATAAATCAATGTGAATGGTATATTAACAAACCCCTCAGTAAATACCTTCAGACATTTGTTAGGAATAATACTGTAAAATTTTGTGTATGTAAATGATGCTGAAGTGGAGAAAAAAAACTCACACTTAACGATATGTGTTGTAATTGAAATCTATGCATAGATAAAGTCCAATAATAAACTCTGGTAAATGATATATGAACAAACCCCTCAGTAAAAACCTTCAGAATATAGAGAGGAGTAAAACTGTAAGTTTTAGTGTTTGTAAGTGTTGCTGAAGTGGAGAAAAAACTCTTTAAAGAAATGTATTGTAATTCAAATATACAGATGCAAATAAATAAAGTGCAATAAAATAAACAATTAAATGTGCATTCAGGATGTTTTCTTTCTACTAAGAAAGAAGCCATGTTATAGAAGCAAAATAGGCCAAAATCCTATAATTTCTTTGAATGTGAATTTATCTACTCTCTAGACCCGCCTACTCACCTGTCAATCACCCATTGTGCTCAACTGTTGGTTTAAGAGAAAGCATCTGATTAACTCAAATTTACTTATAAAGTACTTTCAAAGGTAGAACAAAGTGCTGTATAGAGAAAAAGAGACATACTAAAAACAACTAGCCTAAATCATCAAATCCAAAATTACTAACTTATTTAGTTTCATTCAAGCCATTTGAAGTAAACCCAAAAATACACTATAGTCTAGAGTACCTGCACGAAATGTCAGAGAATAGCTACGTTTTGTGTAGCAACAACATGCAATGACCAAGATCAAGCAAATCATTTAAAATAGCTTGACTAAATGAAAGTGAAAAGTGAAAGTGACATGGCATACAGCCAAGTATGGTGACCCATACTCAGAATTCGTACTCTGCATTTAACCCATCCAAAGTGCACACACACAGCAGTGAACACACACACACCGTGAAACACACACCTGGTGCAGTGGGCAGCCATTTATGCTGCGGCGCCCAGGGAGCAGTTGGGGGTTCGGTGCCTTGCTCAAGGACACCTCAGTCATGGTATTGCCGGCTGAGACTCGAACCCACAACCTTAGGATTAGGAGTCAAACTCTCTAACCATTAGGCCACGACTTCCCCCTTCTGTAAGCGTCTCGTGTGTGTTTCAGGGTTTTGGTTGCTGTGGAGCGTCCTCATCCTGTTCAGCTGCTGCTGCGCGTATCGTCACCGGCAGGCGAAGCAGCGTGTCCAGCAGCAGCAGAGACAGAGGGAGATCAACCTCATGGCTTATCACGGAGCCTGCAGTTACCCGTCCTCCATGTTTGACCTCAGTAAGAACACTTTTCACTCACTTTAACATAATCACACTAACTAGAAAGCTCTAATTTTGTCAAATTTGCTGGCATGTCATGATATAGTAATTACTGATAAAATTCTTAAATGCTGAATGGTTTGCTCTGTATTTGGAAAATCTCATGCATATAAAAAACATGACTTGTTGAGTACTACTCACTTACCACTCAATACCACAGTTGTAGCAACCTGCAAAACATATGAAAAATTATTAGGTGCACGTACACCTCTAAAGAAACACAAAAAAGAAAGAGAGAATTATTACTCCCGGAACACTTTTGGTGAAAGTGAAAGCTTTTTCGTTTTTCATTTAATTTGTAGAGAATACAACAACTGACATAGATATACTGTACATACAGACATACAGTAGAATACAATATTTGTGCTTAGATAGTAAAAAAAAGCTTTTAAGGTCTTATTTACATAAATTCTTTTAGGAGAAACTTTTATCTGAAGCGATTTACAAATGAGGTACATCACAAGAAATGTCTTTTCTTGTCTGAAATCCACAAGAGAAAAATAAATAAATAATACAAGTAGATAAATAAACAGAAGCTAGTTATATAAAACAAGTACCTTGGTTTTAACCGAAAATACTTTTGTATTTACCCTCATATTAAAATGTAAATTAAGATATCAATTAATTAAATCCTAAAATCATGTTCTTAAAAAGACAGCCTTTATTAAAACAGAACACAATATAAATCCATTTTTATTTTAATTCAAATATTATTATTTATTTTTTTTTTACATTTAAATAAATTTAAGCTTACTTATATTTAGCAGAACTGGTCTGAATTGTTAGAGAAATGCTAATTAAATCAGACCATTCAAGTAGTGCCTTGCACACCGCTAACTCTAGAATCCGCAATTTAGAGAGTAATGAAAAACACAAACTTACATTAATCTTGAGTTCTCATTGGCAGGTTTCCTCGCCTCACTCAAACTGCCGTCCTATGAGGAAGTAGCAGCCCAACCTAGCACCCCGCCCCCTCCCTACAGCTCCGTTGCCTACCCACGAGGCTCCGCCCACCCCGGCCCGAGTCACATGCTGTCATCACAGAGCTCTGACAACTACACCAGCTGCTCCTGCGACTCCTGCTGTCCGTCATCGCCCTGTAGCTCCTCCCCTTCTTCGGCCCAACTCACAGATGAAACTGATACTAGCCACGCCTCCACGCCCTCCCTCAGCGAGCCTGGCCACACCCACTCAGCGGTCATGCACACCGAGTGTGTCCCAATACTGCCAATCAACGAAGGCGACGAATCGCCAACACGAAGCACAGACGAGGTCGTGGAGGCGGAGCTTCCAAGCTCCGCCCCTCTGGATTCCAATGGGAACAACAAATCAGTGAAAAACATCACTAGTAGCACAGATAACGTTACTGAAATAGTAGATGCATCCCAAACTATTAGTACTAACAATATCTGTGATGCAAACAGCGCTAATAACATTAACAGTCCAAATTCAACGAATATCACCAGCCTTTGTCATCCGACTCCACCATCCTCCTCATCATCTCTCCAGCTCTTCTCCATGTCTGACCCACTTGGTGTTTGCCCAGAGCAGCAGAATAACGAAGCTCAGAGGGAGGAGCCTGCACAGGCCCCGCCCCCTCAGTCTCCGCCCAGGACCGCTCTCTTTTCTCCCGGCATTGAACCGGAGCGCCGCGATTCTGCCGTGAGTGATCTGGACGTGGACCAAACGCACTTCCAGCAGCGACGACTGACCGGCGACTCCGGCATTGAGGTCTGCCGCTGCCGTGTAGAACCTGAAGAGGAGGAGGATGATGATGAAGAAGAAGCAGGAGGAGGAGCACACTTACCAGCAGAGTCGGCCAATGGAACGGGAGACGCTCTTCATGATAGTCCTGACTGTTCTGCCAGAGCCAGACCGGATGGGAGCGGGAAAGATGCGTGGCCTGTTTCATATGTGGCTCCACCCACTGATGCAGTCGTCATCGCAATGGAAACTGACTGAGAGTGATGTTAATAGCACGCAGATCTGAGAGAAACCCTGTACAGACTGATTTAAGAAGACACACATGAATCTGCGACCTCATCTTTGGTTCTAAGGGTCAAACAATACCAAAAGTTTGGAATTATTAAAATTTTTCTCTGTTTTTGAAAAAAGTCTCTTCTCCTCACCAAGGCTGCATTTATTTGATCAAAAATACAGTAAAAATTTAAATATTACAATTTAAATAGCGGTTTTCTATTCATCTGTGAATCCTGAAAAATAAAATGTATCACGGTTTCCACAAAAATATTGTTCAGCACAGCTGTTTTCAATATTGATGATAATCAGAAATGTTTCTTGAGCAGCAAATCATCATATTAGAATGATTTCTGAAGATCATGTGACCGTGAAGACTGGAGTAATGATGCTGAAAATACAGCTGCGCATCACAGAAATAAATTACAGTTTAACAGAGATTCACATAGAAAACAGCTGTTTTAAATTGTAATAATATTTCACATTTTTATTGTATTTTTGTATTTGTGTCGGTCTCTGGTGAGGTGCTGACACACCAGATTCCCAAACCAGACCAAAGTCAGCCCATGACGACCTTTGATTTGACCCTTCATGAGGAGGGAAAAAATAGAAAGAAAAAAAAATTCCATTTGATCTTTTTTTTTTTAAAAACATTTTTATTCATTTTTGCATTGGAATGTAGAATAATTAGGTTTTTAACAAAAATCTAAATTTTAATATATAATGCATCATTTTTGTTTGATTTTTTGCCATTTGTATTGAAAGGTCCTTCCTTGTGATGTGAACTCTAGGGTAAAGTGAGCTGAAGATACAGACATAAACGTGGACGATGTTCTGCCTGGATGAGCGGAACAAACCCTAAAAACGTTCTTCTTTCTCTCTGACAGTCCGGCTGCTTCTTTTGCTCATTAGTTTTAGACGAACACCAACAGTTGTGAAAACCAACACACACAAACACCCTTCCCATGGAATTCTGGGTAATGCAGAAGATGAAAAGCGAGTGGAATCACAGAAAGCAGGCTGGCCAGAAGTTTCTGCACTGCCCAGTGTTCCTCGACACCAGCTCGGCCAAACAGATGCTGCATCACAACCACTGGAGAAGAATCGAGACGCACCTCAGGACTTCTGCTGCGGTTCAACATTCGTTTACATCTTTATGTCAGACGCTGATACGCCATCGTTCATTTACAACATGCAGGCGGGTGAATCTCATCAGGTCTGTCAAGATCACGCTTGGCTCCAAAATCAAATGAAAGACACGGGATTATATTTTGCATAAAGAAAATGGCTTGCTTTTTGGGGGGGATTTTTGCATTGTTTTCATGGCCATTAAGCACATTTTATCCTTTAATTCATATTACTGTAATGTGAAAAAATAATATTAACATTGTATTGCACATGCACATCATGATAGTATTTGTTGCATTGCCATTCATTTATACCGACTTGAAAATATAAAAAGCCATTGTATTAATAAAACAAGAATTTAGTAAGAATCAAAATAACTATGAAAATCTATACATTACAAATTAAAACATAAGAAATCAAGACAAACTATAACAATGACCCTTTGAGAAGAAAATGTGCTTAATTACCATTAAAATTAATACAAATAATAATTATGACAAATTTTAAAAAAAATTCACAGAAAAATATGTCTAGAAGAACTACAACAATGATCTTTTGAGATGTAAATGTGCTTAATTATCATGAAAATAATCAATGAAATATTACTTTTTAATAATAATAATAAAAATTTTATATATATATATATATATATATATATATATATATATATATATATATATATATATACATTATATAGTAATTTAATTTTGGGATGTAAAAGGTGATCTGGATGTGTTTTGTTGAGATTCACTCTGCCTGATGACCGACAGCGAGCAGCTGTTGAATCAGTCATACATAGATATATATATATGGAAATAGATCTAATTCTACATAAGAATAACTCTAGTAGCTTCAGATGAATATATAAGCTGTGTGTGGATATGAAATTATCTATATTTTGTAAGCATGCTGTTAGGAGTGTTTGTCAGAGGCCTTCAGTGTTTCCACCATCTCTGTTACCATGGCGACCCACTCAGTGTCAGCAATAGAGTGTGTGTGTGTGTGTGTGTGTGTGTGTGACGCCGATGTGAAGCTGTAATTCAGACGTTTAAAGACTAAACGCTTTACTCCAACGACACCTGTCCTGTAATCTCTGTTTGCACAGTCAGCGCTCTGTGTGTGTGTTTTATGAGTCACCGGTGCTTTAAAGAGAACTGATGAATTGTGATTAATTAAATTAAATAGAATTCATCACTCTGTTTTATTTAATCCATTCTATGAAACCAAACCGAACCTGCTTCAGATAACGGTGAGCTTTAGGAAACGACTGACCTTGTGTTTGACCAACGGTCTGTTGATTTAATTTCCCAGTGAATCATGATAACTTTAAAAATGTATATATATATATATATATAAATATGATCGAAGATGACTAGAAATGACAAGGTTTTATAATGCAGTTGTAATATTAGCTTTCTTATTTAATATAAATAAAATTATAGAGAAATAGAGAGAATTATATATTACATAATAAGAAATACACCGCGTCCAAACCACATCAATCTTAATAACTACTATTAATTTTGTTTTTAATAATTTATGAGTGATATATAATTGTCCATGAAGGCTGTGAAAAACTCCTTATATTCAGGTGTGCAGAATTATAAGGCATGTTTTCTTTTACTGATAAATGAGCCCTAAAAAGAGGTTCAACTCAGACTGAAAAGTCAAAAATTATTAAATCCACATGAGAAATATTCAAAACTAATGCAATACAGAAATTGCAAAGTTAAGACATGGCATTTTCTCTCTCGTCTGTTTGAAAGTAGACAGCTTTTACATTTACATTTACATTTAATCATTTAGAAGACGCTTTTATCCAAAGCGACTTACAAATGAGAACAGTAGAAACAATCAGATCAACAGCTTTTGTTTTCCGTCTCTGGAATGTAAGCTGCTGGCAGTCGAAGGCAGAGAGTCTTCTTTTTTGTAGCAATATTCCAGTCCCAAAGAGTTTTTAGTTTACTGTTTGTGCCAAAAATGTGTTGTTTGGAACATTATGCTGATCTGCTGAAGTTAAAATCTTAGAAAAATCTGAGAAAACACACATAAACAGGGAGCAATGTGCGGAGAAGCAAGAGCATCCGAACGGTAGTGAAGCCGGAAGCAAAATGTGTGTGTGTCTTTGTGTGTGTGTGAATAGAGAACCTTAAACTTGCTAAAAAAAAGCCTCTTTTTTTGTCTTGTCATGTTTTATGATTTCTTGACCGTTATCGCTTTTTTACTAGACCAATTTTGCATGTTAACTTTCTTCTTTTCTTGCTCTCTCTCTCTCTCTCTCTCTCTCTCTCACACACACACAGCGCTCTAAGGCTACGTCCACACGAAGCCAGAGCTTTCCCTATCCAATCTTTTTGTTCCTCGTCTCAAGAAATATCTGCATCCACATGAAACCGACACAAAATGGTGTAGTATACATGCCAGACCAGAATGTGGCGCTGTAATTCTGGCACAGATATACACTATAAACGGAGAAGAAGACTTGGACTATGCACATAAACCTTGCACGCGGTATACAAGCGAACATGGAACAATACATTTATTAATCAGTGTTAATGTTAGTTAATAAAAAGACAATCGTTCAGTGTTTTTGTTGCAGTTACATGATGTAGCGGTTTCTGACAAGGGGCGAGACATGGGCTGATGATGTCATTGTTTCAGAAAATATACGGATTCACTGTCCACATGAAAGCACAAGGGCGGCGTTTTAAAATGTATCCACTCTGAGACCCAGTTTAAAAAAATATCGGTTTCACTCTCCGAAAACGCCAGATCCGTGTGGACGAAACGCCTATATGATACAAAATTTATGCGTATACAGTGAAACGCATCTCCGTGTGGACGGGGCCTCAGTGTCCAGCAGCGGAACTGCAGTGTGTGTGTGTGTGTGTATACAGGTTTATATATCATGGTGGGACTTAAACCTGAATACACAAGCCCCTTTGTGATGTGTAATGCATGAGTCAAAAACGCTAGGCACGTTAACTTTTACTGAAGCTGGCAACGATCTCAGCTTCAGCGCGGATAGTGAGGAGTTAACTGATCTCTGCTTCGTTACAGTTTGCACATATTTTTTCGTTGCGAACATTGATCTGCCTTCAAAACACCCGGTAAAAGAATCGCACGATAACGTGCGTCACCACTACGTCACACCCTTTACAGCATTGGTTCTGGCTTTTGTTCACACAGCACTCGTTCCGGGACTGAACCCGGTAATGTTACTAGGTCCCCAACCTGGGATCAGTCCCGGGACGGTTGCATCACACAGAAGGCAATTCAGGCACTATGATCCCGGGACCAAACGTGCAGTGGTGAATTGTACTTAGGGGCTACAGACTGGGGATTTGTGTCACAGTGGGGACCTAAATTGAGGGGCCAATGGGTACAAAAGCTTATGCTACAGACTGGGGATTTGTGTCACAGTGGGGACCTAAATTGAGGGGCCAATGGGTACAAAAGCTTATGAACCACATGAGTGTGTGAGAGAGTCTGAGTGTGAAATGGTGTGTATTATGTGAGATGTGCAACTGCGTGAGTGTGTGTGGAGTCTGAGTGTGAGAGTGTGTGTGTGCGAGAGTGTGTGCGTGTGTGTGTGTGTGAGTTGATCAGAATGTGGTGCGTGTGAGAGTCAAAGTGTGAGATGTGTGTGTGTGTGTGTGTGTGTGTGTGGTGTGTGTGCAGTGAGTCGGAGTGTGTGTGTGAGTCTGAGTGTGAAAGTGTGTGTCTGTGTGTGTGGTGTGTGTGTGTGAAAGGGGGGGGGTGTGAGTGTGTGTGTTTTTTGTGTGTGTGTGAGTGTGTGTGATTTTGTGTGTGAGTGTGTGTGTGTTGTGTGTGTGTCGAGAGTGTGTTCGTGTGTGTGTGTGAGTGATTCAGAGTGTGTGGTTGTGAGTGAACCCAGAGTGTGAGCGAGAGTGTGTGTGTGTGTGCGTGTGGTGTGTGTGTGTGTGTGAGGTTTTCTAGTGTGTGTGTTTGTGTGTGTTTGGTTGTGTGTGTGTGTACAGTGTGTGTGAGTGAGTCGTGTGAGAAGTGTGTGTGTTTCTAGTCGGAGTGTGTGTGTGTGTGTGTGTGTGTGTGTGTGGTGTGTGTGTGAGAGGAGTGTCAGTTATAACCATGTGTGAGTGTTGTCTGTACACAAAGTCTGTTTGTGTGTGTGTGTGTGTGTGTCTGTGATTGGGTGATGAGTCAGAGTGTGAGAGAGAGTGAGTGCGTGTGTGTGTGGGTGTGACTAAGTGAGAGTGGTTAGTGTGTGTGTGTGTTGTGTGTTAGTAAGTGAGAGTGTGAGTGTGTGTGTGAGCCTGAGTGTGAGAGTGTGTGTGTGTGTGTGAGTGAGAGTAAGTGTGAGAGTGTGTGTGTGTGTGTGTGTGTGGGGGTTGAAATCTGAGTGTGTGAGTTGTGTGTGTTTTGAGAGTGTAGTGCATCTGCGTGAGTGTGTGGTGAGTCTGATTGTGAGAGTGTGTGTGTGCGAGAGTGTTGTTCGTCATAAGTGAGTGATTCAGAGTGTGTGCGTTGTTCACTCAGGAGTGTGAGATGGAGTGTGTGTGTGTGTGTGTGGTGTGTGTGTGTGGGTGTGGTGTGGTGTGTGTGTGTGTGTGTGAGTCTCGAGGTGTGTGTTTGTGTTGTGTGTGAGTTGTGTGTGTGAGAGAGTGTGTGAGTGAGTCTTGTGAACTTTGTGTGTGTGGGAGACTTCGGAGTGTGTCAATTGTGTGTGTGGTGGTGTGTGTGTGTGTGTGTGTGTGTGTGTGTGTGTGTGTGAGAGTGAGTCGGAGTGTGTGAGTGAGTCTGTGTGAGAGTGTGTGTGTGTGTGTGTGTGTCTGTGTGTGTGAATGAGTCAGAGTGTGAGAGAGTGTGTGTGTGTGAGAGTGTGTGAGTAAGTGAGAGTGTGAGTGTGTGTGAGGGTTTGTGTGTGAGTAATGTAGAGTGTGAAGTGTGTGGTGTGAGCCTGTGAGAGGTGTGTGTGTGTGGTGAGTGAGTCGGAGTGTGAGAGTGTGTGTGTGTGTGGTGTGTGTGAGTCCAGAGTGTGAGACGTGTGCCATTCCAAAAAGTGGAATCCCGCGGTGTGAAGGTTTAATGCGTATTCGGTCTTTACCTTGCTCTTCTGAATTTATCAGGATTTGTTTTTGAATTTTGTCTTGCTCTGTGTTCAATCTGACTCCAATTTCACGTCCATCATTAAATTTGGGCAATATTTTCTATCAAAAAGCTGATCACAGATATCGAATTGTTTATTAATTTAGAAATTTGAGTATTCTGTATATCCTACTTTTCAATCATACGTCATTCATTAGGGACCTGAGGCAATCGCACAGGAATTACACTCGGCTGATGATTTTTAGTGACCCACAGACCAAACTCATAAGTCTCCCAAACTTACTCAGAGGTGCAGAAATGGTTATATAATACCTTTACGTGAGCTACCGCCTGCATGCTCATAACAAAAGTATTTTTTTCTCTATAACCACATCGTACACCGTGTTTAACGCCAATGACAAGTCAGAAATCAGAAGATCCCTTATGTGCCTATTCTCATGGTGTATCCATTGGTGCTTCATTATGATCTGTCCTGAACGCAGATTTGTGGGAAATACCACTACACATTAATCTACTTGAAAAATGATTTCAGAAGAGATCAGAATAAATCAAATATAACAATTTATATTCAGTCGGGTAAATATGTATTATGCCAATTACATAGTCAATTCAAAGATATCAAATCAATACAAGACATCATATTCTCAAAGATAAATCTAAGAGTGAAGGATGCATAGTATAGACTGTGTGGACACCCTCCATACTATGGGCTTTCTGGCTACAGAATCGCAAAGTAGTGTTTTGTCACTTCCCTTATATACTCAGACCAGACAACAAAGAAATCTTCAAATCAGGTAGTACAAACTAGAAATGCCTTTTGGTTGTTAGTTCGGTGATCAAGGGTCACACCTGGCTGGAGACAGAGAAACTGTTCCCACAGAGAATAATTGAGAAAAACACCTAAATGCTAGGAAGAACACACCTCCTCAGCAGAATTTAATTCTTTATTTTTTTTCAGTTTTTTTTTTTGTAATTGTGACTAATTTAGCAATCGCACAAAGACCTTTAAAATGACACCAAACATGAAATGTTTGGCTTCAGGCGGAGATCAAAGCCCATTGTCTTGTGGCGTGGCATTTACATCGTGAGAGTTCCTGAGTGTTTGGCTTCCCAAAGAATTAATTTCATAAGGAAATAATTTCACTCCTTTCATCTCTGAGTGTGTGTGTGTGTGTGTGTGTGTGTGTGTGTGTGTGTGTGTGTGTGTGTGTGTGTGTGTGTGTGTGTGTGTGTGTGTGTATATGGGAGTGTGTATGTGTGTGTGAGCGTGTGTGTGTGAGCATGTGTGTGTGTGTGTGACTGTGTCTGTGTGTGTGTGACTGTGTCTGTGTGTGTGTGTGTGTGTGTGTGTGTGTGTGTGTGTGTGTGTGTGTGTGTGTGTGTGTGTGTGTGTGTGTGTGTGAGTGTGTGTGTGTGAGTGTGTGTCAGTGTCGCGGTGTGACTGTGACGCTGTAGCTCTGAGGCTGGAGCACCACACCGAACCGTCCCTGCAGCTCTGGCAGAGAAGCCCCTGGCGGGACGCTGAAGTGGAAGCGCTGCAGGAGGCGGCTGGCGAACAGAAAGAGCTCGATTCTGGCCAGAGATTCTCCCACACAGACCCGCGGACCGGCTCCGAACGGCAGGAAGCTGCTCGGAGTCACTCTCCTCCCCGACGCGTCCAGGAACCGCTCTGCAGAGTTCACAGATCAAACTACAGCTGTGTATGTTTCACAAACACCTGTAGCTCAAATAATCCAGAATACAGCTATACAAAAACATGAAACATATAGGATGATGATACACAGGGCAACTTTCTGAGCAATGTTGCCATCAACAGGCAAGCAGGTGAGACACAGGGCCCACGACCGATCTAAAATATGCAGATAGAAATTTGTTACTCATTCTTAATGGAAAAGTTCCCAAGAAACATTGTTAAAAAAAAAGTTGCCTGGCAAAATTGCTCAAAAAGTTGCCCCGTGTATCAACAGCCTTACAGTCTGATGCTTAATAAGACTGGTCATCCTTTTCTTTATCTGGGTTCTGAGACCTGTTTTTATTTTTTCCCAAACTAACTTTTCTTTTTTCTTTCTTTTTTTCTGAATAATGTTTTAGTTAAATTCAATTTTAGCACAATAAATTGAAAGCTTGCAACTTATGACATTTAACACATTTATTTAAAGTTATACAAAAGTTTTATTTCATCCCAAATTCTATTTTAATTTTTCTCTATACTGTTTATTCACTTACATACTT
>NC_056594.1:19157603-19205103 GCF_018340385.1 Cyprinus carpio | reverse complement strand
GCAGTTTATAGATGACAGTAAACAGAACGGCGCGTGTGTATATACAGTGGATCCTACGGAAGCTTGTTTCCGCCTCAAAATGAACAAATAAAAAATTCGGACTTTTTCCAGAATTGCTAGTTTATATCACAATTGCAAGTTATAAAGTTTACATCTAACAATTCTGAGTTTACATCTTGCAATTAATTTATATATCAAAAACTGAGTTTATATTGAAAAGAATACATGTCACACCTCTGATTGTGCCATCCCAAAGAAGCACAAAGTCACTTTTACAGACTTTTAAATTAAATGTTCCCTCCTGGTGGAATGACCTGCCCAACTCAATCCGAGCAGCTGAGTCCTTAGCCATCTTCAAGAATCGGCTTAAAACACATCTCTTCCATCTTTATTTGACCCTCTAAACTTTTTCACACTCACTATTCTAATTCTATTTAAAAAAGAAAAAAAAATCTAACTACCTTTCTACATCTTTTTGTATTCTAATCTATTTTCTTTTCACTTATTATACAATTATAAAAAAAGACCTCTAACACTAGCTTGCTCTATTCTTTTTCTATTCTATCTGTGTTTCTTTTTATTTATTTATATTATTTAAAAAAGCCCTTGCTACGTGTACTGTGTTTAGGCTAACTGAGACTTGTTATAGCTCTTATATATCATTGCTCTTTTGTTGTTTTTGATTGCTTCCATTGTCCTCATTTGTAAGTCGCTTTGGATAAAAGCGTCTGCTAAATGACTAAATGTAATGTAAATGTAAATGTAAATGTAAATGTAATATTGTAATAATTTTGATTTTTTTTACATTTCTTTGTTTTTTATATTTCAATAATTTTTATTTTTTATATTGTGATTTTGTTTTTATATATTAATCTGAGTTTATATTTCCCAATTCTAATTTTACATTTCTATTTTTAATTCACAATTCTGAGTTGATTTCACAATTCTGAGTTTATATTTTGCAGTTTTGAGTTTATATCTCAATTCTAAGTTTGTATCTCGCAATTCTAAGTTTATATCTCAATTCTAAGTTTGTATCTCGCAATTCTGTTTATATCACAATTATAGTTTATATCGCAATTCTATGTTTATATCACAATTCTGTTTATATCACCATTCTAAGTTTATATCGCAATTCTGTTTATATCACAATTCTAAGTTTATATCGCAATTCTACATTTATATCGCAATTCTAAGTTTACATCACAATTCTACATTTATATCGCAATTCTACATTTATATCACAATTCTAAGTTTATATCGCAATTCTACGTTTATATCACAATTTCTAGTTTATATCACAATTCTAAGTTTTATATCGCACATTCTAAGTTTACATCACAATTCTACATTTATATCGCAATTCTGTTTATATCACAATTCTAAGTTTATATCGCAATTCTACGTTTATATCACAATTCTAAGTTTATAACACAATTCTAAGTTTATATCGCAATTCTAAGTTTATATCGCAATTCTACATTTATATCACAATTCTATGTTTATATCACAATTCTAAGTTTATATCGCAATTCTAAGTTTACATCACAGTTCTACATTTATATCGCAATTCTACATTTATATCACAATTCTAAGTTTATATCGCAATTCTACGTTTATATCACAATTCTGAGTTTATATTTTGCAATTCTAAGTTTGTATTGCAATTCTGAGTTTACATCACAATTCTACATTTATATCGCAATTCTACATTTATATCACAATTCTAAGTTTACATCACAATTCTGAGTTTATATCACAATTCTGAGTTTATATTTTGCAATTCTGAGTTTGTACCTTGCAATGCAGTTTATATCTCACAATTCTGAGTTTATGTCTCACAATTCTAAGTTTACATCGCAATTCTGAGTTTATATCTCACAATTCTAAGTTTACATTGCAATTCTGAAAAAATGTCTTAATTTTGAGATGAAAAGTCACAATTATCTTTTTTTGTATCCCATGGCAGTAACAAGCGTCCATAGAATCCAAATTGAACATATGACCGTCTCATGAAGTCACATGATCAGGATGCCACTCATTTACTTTAATCCCAATCTGAAACACTTTTAGGTTTAAAAGAATAAATATCCAAGCTTTAATGCCAGTTTGGTTTACCGATGGTCTGTAGTTTGCCAGATCCCTCGCCAAACAACGTGAAGGAGTTGTGCACCAGACGCCGATGGTTCTTCCACAATGGACTGTAGTCTGCAAACGCAATATCCTTCCCACCCTGAGTCAACACATCTGTGGTCACCTTTGACCAGAACCAGAACAAGATTAGAAACTACAGGGAAGTTAAGAGTTGCTCATTTAAACCTACTTTATATACAGGTCATATTTCACCCCAAAGTTAAAATGAAAATAATATGTTTTCCACTGCTTTTATCACAATTAAGCATTTAGTCATTTAGTCATTTTCAAGGGTCAAGCACAGTTGACCCTTCAATTTTATTAATAAAATATCTAAAAACATACATTCTCATTACTCTAATGTAAAAGATTATTAATACTAAAGTATTTATGCATAATGATAATATTTCTTATACTGCCTTTATGCTGATATAAATAACAAAAAAAATACAAAAACAGTTTCACATTTTTCATTACTGTAATGCAATACTGTAAAGTGAATGATATAAAAGTATTCCTAAATCATTTATCTCACTCTTTCAATACTGATTTAAATAAAAAAACACTTATAGATTTTCACTCATTACTGTAATGCAAAAAATAATTATACATTCAATTATTCATAAATCATGCTACCATATTTCATAGTACTTTTAATTTAAAATAAAATAAATCAATTAAAAAAAAAAACTAAAAAGCTCATTTAAATAAAAAGCATTGTATTACATATTTTCTCTTATTACTGTAATGCAAAAAATATAAAATATTAAACATGTAAAAAAATGTTGTATTTAAATATATATATATATTTTAAAACTGCTTACACACAAAATTATTACTTTTCTGTAATTTTAAAATCGTTTAGTAGTTGTAAAAGCGAAATCTGCAAAACCATACACTAATTCTCAGCCTTTGACTCGGTTTTCAATTTCATAAAACAATTTTTGCAAAACACAACACACAGTTCTCTATGTAACACACAAAAATCTAACAGGAATTAATATTATGGCAAAGGTGTTTGCAAATGTTTGCTTTTGAGATGTGTTTGTGATATTTTGAACGAAATGCTTCATTTTGCAAGAGATGAGAGGCATTTTGCATTTTGTGTGCAGTTCTTGGATTTGTGTGTAAAGTTTGGAAAAAAAGAGGCAAGGTTTTGAAAATATGTGTAAGCAGTTGAAAAAAAAACTTTAATAGATTTTTAATAAAATTTATATTATTTACATTTTATTTAAATAATAAAAATATTATTTTTAAAACAAGAATATTAATAAAAAACTTATTAATAAAATAAAAATCATCATCAATTATTAAAGTAATGCAAAAAAAAAAATTCTAAAATCTATATTTTCTACATGCAAAATCTACAATCTTATATTTCCCTTTAGTTTAAGGGTGCAATCGGTCTTGGACATGTTTTTCATCAGATTGACTATCAACACACTATTACAGTATCAGACTCAGACTGTCATGCTCACCATCTTGGGCCGTCCGCTATCAACACACTATTACAGTATCAGACTCAGACTGTCATGCTCACCATCTTGGGCCGTCCGGCGAACTCTCGGCCGCGCTGCAGCAGCACTTCTCTGACCAGACTGATCTCGCTGACCACAGGGCCGTACCTGTGTGACAGCTGTGTGAGGAGCAGGTGAGGAGGCAGAGACGAGCGCAGGTGCAGCAGACTGCCCAACACCGGCACCCGCGGCAGACACGGCACCGAGCGCCGTCCCAGCATGCATCTGAGCAGCAGCAGCAGCAGCAGAGCAGCGCAGCAGCACACGCTCACTGAACACATGATGCTCTTCATTAACCTACAGACTCACGCTCTCAGAGCTCATATAACGGCTCGGGTCAGCCTTGGTTTGGGGTTGGAGGTCACAGAAACCCTGAGGCGTCTGACCAATGACAGAGCAGATCTAGTTAACCGTTCGTTTACTAGAATCCCTTCTAGTGTGACATTTAGTGCACAAGTTAACAGAATATTTTATGCTTCGCAGACCTGCAGAATCAACATTCTGTTCTGTTTTTTCCAACTGCTTACACACAAAATCTTTCCTTGTCACAGCGTTTCCAAAAGCTGACACTTAAACAGTAGAAGCACACACCAAATCTGCAAAACCATACACTAATTCTCAGCCTTTGAGTCAGTTCTCAATTTCATAAAACACTTTTTCAATAATTGTTGTTTGTTGTATTGTTGTCGTTTACATTGGTTTTAACCATCACCACTCAACTGTACAGTGTCCTTGAGTGCCCTGAAAGGTGCCTTTAAATAAAATGTATTATTATTATTATTATTATTAAAACACAACACATAGTTCTCTATGTAACACATACAAATCTAACAGGAATTACAGTTTTTTTGTGACCAGATGGAGACAATTTGTTACAGTATTATGAATCTCCATGTCAACATTTTGGGCGTGTTGACAAATGAGTTTCTTCAGTCTGCAACATTGGTCTTGTGTAGTGTTTGGTGAATTTACATTATATTTTTTACTTTGTTGATGGTAGCCTACTCTAATGATAGGGAAGTAGAAGTTTGGCTGCTAAAAAGGGTTTTAGGTTTATCACAGCAGAGTGTAACTCGTGCAAACAGAATATAGTAATGTTGAAACTTGTGTGTTTCATATGGTAACAAAGTGTGGTTTTTAAACAGAAGTGTATAGTTTTTACAAGTGTGTTTAATTATGCAAAGGATCTTTTGAGATGTGTTTGTGATATTTTAAAAGCTGTGCTTCATTTTGCAAGAGATGCGAGGTGTTTTGCATTTTGTGTGTGCAATCCTTGGATTTGTGTGTAAAGTTTGGGAAAAAAGAGGCAAAGTTTTGAAAATGTGTGTAAGCAGCTGAAAAACAAGAAGAAAAAAAAAACTTGTAAGATGAGCCATAACCACTGTAAGCATTTCTGGTCCTTAAAAAAAGTATCAACTTCAATTAGTCCAGATGCATTTTGTTTGGTTGCTTTTGACAGAACTAAAATGCATTTTAAAAGTATACAGAAACTTATAAGTAAATATAAATGCAACTCTTCACAGAGTAAAAAAGAAAAAAATAAGATACAAGTATCAGTTTAATTTAGTTTAGTTTAAAATAAAAATGGAAAATAATTTAATTAAATTAGTGAATGTAAAGTAAAACTGCATAGACTAAAATAGAAAAACAACATCATACATGTTTTGAATTAAAAAGTTATAAATTATAAAGTAAAACTGTATGGATTAAAATAACAAATAAATAAAAACAGAATACAGGACTTTAATTAAATCAGTAAATATAAAGTAAAACTATAGGCTTAAATAAAAAAACATGGTACATATTTAGCAATTTCATTTAATTCAATTTAATTTAAAAATGGAATTATATTAAACAAAAAACAAGATACAGGTTCTGCATTAAATTAGTAAATTTAAAGCAAAACTATAGATTTAATAAAAAAATCGATTTGATCGGAATGAGTAAATACAGGAAAACTGTATAAACCAAAATAAAAAATATGCAAGTTTTGAAAAATATAGTAAATTAGTAAATATTAAATAAAAAAGTATAGGCTAATATATATAAGTTTTGAAAAATATAGTAAATTAGTAAATAATATATATATATATATATATATATATATTATTATATAATATATATATATATATAATATTATATATATATATATATATATATATATATAATATATATGTATAATTAAATATATAGTAAACTATTACCAAAATAGAAAATAAAACAACATACCGATTTTGTTAATTAAATGTTAAATTAAACACTATAAACTGTATAAATCTGTATAAACTAAAATAAAAGATTTCACTTACAGGTTTCACTATTTAACCAAGAATAAAATAAAATACAATAGAAATAACAAACAAATTTAAAAAAAAAGGATTAATGTGTCTCTCTGTCGGGTTTGACTTTATTCAACTCTGAAATGACCTTCAGCTCCAAGGTCCGGCATCAGTATAAACAGCTGAATGTTTACCGCAGCGTTTGACCTTGAATCTGTGAAAGGACAGAGAGGAAAAGACATTTATATCTCTCATCATCACAAACAAACGCACACACACACACACACACACACACACACACACACACACATATTAATGAATCAGTGTTTAATTTGTTCAGTTAAATGGAGTTATGTTATTTTGTTTGTTTGTGTGTGTGTGTGTGTGTGTAGCTTTTTTTGTGTTTTTTTTTTGTGTGTGTTTGCATAGTGTGTGTTTGTGAGAGAGAGAGAGTAAATGTGAATTCTGGAAGCCAAATCAAACGTCCCTGAGCAAAATGAAATCATAAACACTTCCCAAAGCATCATGGACAGATTGAGCAGATGCATTGACTCACTGAACATCACATATATTCAAATCATCAGTGTGAATGAAAGCCTTTAGTGATGAACACACGGATCACTGCAGCTGTCATTGCTCTGCACTGCGCAAAACCAGTCACCGAAATAACCTGCTGGTTAGTTAGTGGTTATAGCTCATGTTTAGGGTTACTAATGCAAACTAAATGCCAAATTTCAGGACTGAACTCATCCTGTATATTAAAACACCTTAGCAACCACCCAGCAACCATATAACACTACACTAACAACCACTCAGAACACCCTAGCAACCACCTAGGAACTGTATAGCAATGCATTAGCAACCACTCAGAACACCTTAGCAACCAATTAGCAACTGTGTAACACTACACTAACAACCACTCAGAACACCTTAGTAACAACCTAGCAACTGTATAGCAATGTATTAACATCCACTCAGAACACCCTAGCAACCATTTACCAAATCACTGACAACCACTCAGAACACCCTAGCAACCATATAACAATACACTAACAACCAATCAGAACATCCTAACAACTGTATAACAATGCACTGACGACCATTCAAAACACCGTAGCAACCATATAACACTACATTAACAACCAATCAGAACACCCTAGCAACCATATAACACTACATTAACAACCAATCAGAACACCCTAGCAACCACACAACACTACATTAACCACTCAGAACACCATAGCAACCATACAGCATCAACACGCTAATGACTGCTCAGACTGCAATCAGAACATCCTAGCAGCAGCCACCTAGCAACCATAAAGCACTACAACAAATAACCACTCAGAACACCCTAGCAACCGTGTAACATACACTGATAACCACTCAGAACACCTTAGCAACCATGTAGCACTACACTAACAACCACCTATCAGAAATACCCTAGCAACCACATAGCAATTCACTGACTAATACTGAGAACACCCTAGCAACCACTTAGCAACCATAAAGCACTACACAAATAAACCACTCAGACACACCCTAACAACGCATTAACAAACTTTGCTCAAAAACTCCATTAACAACTGCTCAAAACTACAACCACTCAGAACACCCTAGCAACCATATAACACTACACTAACAGCCACTCAGAACAACCCCTAGCAACCCCTTTTCTAGCAACCACACTGACAACCACTCAGAAAACCCTAGCAACCATTTGCCAAATCACTGACAAACATGACAACCACTCAGAAAACCCTAGCAACCATAACATGTAAAACTACACTAACAATAAGTATACCTTAGCAACCATATAGCAATTCACTGACTACTACTGAGAACACCCTAGCCACCACTTAGCAACTATACAGCCACACATTAACAACCGCTCAGAACACCTTAGCAACCAATGCACTAACAACCACTCAGAACACCCTAGCAACCATATAACACTACACTAACAACCACTCAGAACACCTAGCAACCATATAACACTACACTAACCACCACTCAGAACACCCTAGCAACCATATAACACTACACTAACAAACCACTCAGAACACCCTAGCAACCATATAACACTACACTAACAGCCACTCAGAACACCCTAGCAACCATATAAAACACTACACTAACAGCCACTCAGAACACCCTAGCAATCATATAACACTACACTAACAACCACTCAGAACACCCTATCAACCATATAACACTACACTAACAACCACTCAGAACACCCTATCATAACCATAAGCAACCATATAACACTACACTAACAACCACTCAGAACACCCTATCAACCATATAACACTACATTAACAACCAATCAGAACACCCTAGCAACCATACAACACTACATTAAGAACCAATCAGAACACCCTAGCAACCACACAACACTACATTAACCACTCAGAACACCATAGCAACCATACAGCAACACGCTAATGACTGCTCAGAACATCCTAGCAGCCACCTAGCAACCATAAAGCACTACACAAATAACCACTCAGAACACCCTAGCAACCGTGTAACAATACACTGATAACCACTCAGAACACCTTAGCAACCATGTAGCACTACACTAACAACCTATCAGAATACCCTAGCAACCACATAGCAATTCACTGACTAATACTGAGAACACCCTAGCAACCACTTAGCAACCATAAAGCACTACACAAATAACCACTCAGAACACCCTAACAACGTATTAACAACTGCTCAAAACTCCTCAGCAACCAATGCACTAACAACCACTCAGAACACCCTAGCAACCATATAACACTACACTAACGGCCACTCAGAACACCCTAGCAACCATTTACCAAATCACTGACAACCACTCAGAAAACCCTAGCAACCATTTGCCAAATCACTGACAAACACCTTAGCAACCACCCAGCATACATGTAAAACTACACTAACAATCAGTATACCTTAGCAACCATATAGCAATTCACTGACTACTACTGAGAACACACCCTAGCCACCACTTAGCAACTATACAGCCACACATTAACAATCCCGCTCAGAACACCTTAGCAACCAATGCACTAACAACCACTCAGAACACCCTAGCAACCATATAACACTGCACTAACAACCACTCAGAACACCCTAGCAACCATATAACACTACACTAACAACCACTCAGAACACCCTAGCAACCATATAACACTACACTAACAAACCACTCAGACACCCTAGCAACCATATAACACTACACTAACAGCCACTCAGAACACCCTAGCAACCATATAACACTACACTAACAACCACTCAGAACCCCCTAGCAACCATATAACACTACACTACAAACCACTCAGACACCCTATCAACCATATAAACACTACACTAACAACCACTCGAAGAACACCCTATCAACCATATAACACTACACTAACAACCACTCGCAGAACACCCTAGCAACCATATAACACTACACTAAAGGCCACTCAGAAAACCCTAGCAACCATTTGCCAAATCACTGACAAACACCTTAGCAACCACCCAGCATACATGTAAAACTACACTAACAATCAGTATACCCTAGCAACCATATAGCAATTCACTGACTACTACTGAGAACACCCTAGCCACCACTTAGCAACTATACAGCCACACATTAACAACCGCTCAGAACACCTTAGCAACCAATGCACTAACAACCACTCAGAACACCCTAGCAACCATATAACACTGCACTAACAACCACTCAGAACACCCTAGCAACCATATAACACTGCAGTAACAACCACTTCAGAAACCCTAGCAACCATATAACACTACACTAACAACCACTCAAAACACCCTAGCAACCATATAACACTACACTAACAACCACTCAAAACACCCTAGCAACCATATAACACTACACTAACAACCACCCACTCAAAACACCCTAGCAACCATTTACCAAATGCACTGACTACCACTCAGAACACCCTTGCAACCATATAACACTACGGTAACAACCACTCAGAACACCCTAGCAACCATATAACACTACACTAACAACCACTCAGAACACCCTAGCAACCATATAACACTACGGTAACAACCACTTAGAACACCTGAGCAACTGGATAGCAAATGCACTAACTACCACTCAGAACACCCTAGCAACTACCCTGCTCCACCCTGGCAACCACCCACAACACAGAGAACCCAAATCAAACACAGCTGTGCTTCTCTCTCATTTGTACTGATTTCTCTCAGGCTGGATTTGTTTCTGGCCCTGATGAAGATGTTTTCAGACTCAACGCAGAATCATCAAGGCTTTCAAAGCATTTGTCAGTCACTTAGTCAGTCAAGGACACACACACACAGAGAACACCCACATGTGAAAGAATAAAAGTTTGCGCTCTAAATATATTGGTGTGTGTCAGGCCGTGATGCTCCTGTGTGGGAGGAGTGAAGCTGGAGTCTCTTCTCTCTCTCTATCTTACACAACACACAGAAACACAGCGCCTCTGATCTGGGGTCAGTCTTTATCATCGGGCTCGTCTCAAACCCTCCGCAGAAACACCAGAAGCATCTGCAGCTCACATACAGCACAAATGAACCCTCAAAAACAATTATGAACGCATTTGTTTACATTTTTAACAAAATGTAATTGTATTATTGGCCAGCTCTTTATATAAAGTTGGATAAACAAGTAATCCAATTACTCATATATAAAGGTACATTTTTCAAAATTGAGATTTATACATCATCTGAAAGCTGAATAATTAATCTCTCCATTGATGTATGGTTTGTTAGGAGGACAATATTTGTCTGAGATACAACTATTTGAAAAATCTGGAATCTGAGGGTGCAAAAAAATCAAAATATTGAGAAAATCATCTTTAAAGTTGTCAAAATGAAGTTCTTAGCAATGCATATTACTTATCAAAAATTAAGTTTTGATATATTTATGATAGGAATTTACAAAATATCTTCATGGAACATGATCTTTACTTAATATCCTAATGATTTTTGGCATAAAAGAAAAATTGTTAATTTTGACCCATACAATGTATTTTTGGCTATTGCTACAAATATACCTGTGCTACTCATGACTGCTTTTGTGCTGCAGGGACCCATATCAAAAAAGTTACTATAACATCATCCAGTTCTAATCTGCTACTATAAGGCATGAAGATATTAAGATATTATAAACACTAACATCACGATTTCCTGTACAGCTGCTTAAACAAAGTCATATGTATGTGAAAAGCGCTGTACAAATACATTTATTTGACCACATCAACAGCTTGTTCCTTATTTTAGTTGTTTTATATATTACAACTTTATAAAATTCATTAATTAAACATATTGACTAAAGTAATGGCTGGATATTACCATGGTGTGGTGCTTCGCATTATATCTACAGCATTTCAGGAACAGTTTTTGGTGTTGCATCTAGATACAATTTAGTGTTTTAAAAGGTATTCTTCATTAATCAATGTCTATACACAACAGCCTCTCATAATGTCAACATGCCCTATATGAGGGACTTATGAATTTTACTTGAACAGGTTGAAACCAATGGATGAAAAAAAGAGGTTAAAAACCCCACAGGGACATGAGCTATTTCTGAGGACCAGAAAATAATACTTTTTATAAGAACATAAGACTAACAACCACACAGAACACTTCCAGTCAACCACCACATCACCAGGTTTACACATGCTTTTATTTTTACATTATATGACATTATAGTAATTACCAGTACCAGTTTACTTGTTTGTATTAAAATATGATTATTTAATTTAAAATGTGCCGATAACCACCATGATGAGTACACATTATTTTGCAATGCAAAATAGCTTTTTAATGTGTAAGACTTTTGATTCATTAGTCACTATCCGTAAAAAACTAGAAGAATAAGTGCAATAAATTGACAACTATTTGTGCTACAAACTAGCATGTTCATGATTGTGATAATGATGTGAGATGAAAACGATACGAAGTTTGTGTTATATGGTATCGTTATGAAATTTTGCAATTTTAGTATTTTAATATGATCTTGATGTTTTAATAGTTTAAAATGCTCTCCATGTTATAAACAAAGCATTTATTTAATCAAGCAAGATGCAAGATGACGTCACCCAGGCACAAACATTCGCATAAACACTATAAATGCTTACAGCTTGACACTTGACCAGCTGACTGCGTCAAAAACAAATAGAAATTACAATCACTGATACTATATTGTCTAGTATAGAGTATACAGAGTAATTGACCTTCTGGATTTTTGATCAGAGGATTGATCGGAGGATTTTGTTTTGTAAACGAGGCACAGTGTCATGTCAAAGAATCATTTGTTGAAAAATGAAGTGGTACTAGATCTGACTGCAGCTGCATCACAAACTCTAAGTAAATTATTTCATAATGCTTTGTCTGGAAATTACCGTTTTTTTATCATGTTGTCAAAACACTCACATGCAATAGTGATACTGTTTCCTATGCGCTGACGCTAGCCAATCATAACTGTGATTTATTACTGAGAATATATAGTGGATAGAAAGCAATAAAGGTGGATAGAGGGTCGAAAACACAAAGACATAACAATAATTACAAACATAAAAAGTAATACAACTTTTTAAATAAAATATAAGCTAATCATATGTGTGTCTCTGGAGCACAAAAGCAGTCATGAGTAGCACAGGTATATTTGTAGCAATAGACAACAATACATTGTATGGGTCAAAATTATAAATTTGTCTTTAATGCCAAAAATCATTAGGATAATAAGTTAAGATCATGTTCCATGAAGATATTTTGTAAATTTTTTTACTGTAAATATATCAAAGTTTAATTTCTGATTAGTAATATGCATTGCTAAGAACTTCATTTGAACAATTGTAAAGATGATTTTCTCTATATTTTGAATTTTTTTTTTTTTTTTTTTGCACCCTCAGATTCCAGATTTTCAAATAGTTGTATCTCAGACAAATATTGTCCTCCTAACAAACCACACATCAATGGAGAGATGATTTATTCAGCTTTCAGATGATGTATACATTTCAATTGACCCTTATAACTGGTTTTGTGCTCCAGGGTCACATATGTTGCATTAATCATAAATTATAAGGTAGTGTATAGTTTTTACTTACAAAAGGCGTTTTATACCAAAATCTGAGTTTGACCGTATATGGTAAGGTAACTTACAGCTAACCAACTCAGTGTTTTGCTGCTTTTTACAGGGAATATTCTTCCTCGCCGCTGTTTGCACGTGTATTATTGTCACTCACAAGCATGAGACCCCACACCTCCAGCACGGCGGGGGCGAGCGTGTATTTTTGGCGGGAATGCCTCTCGTTTGACAGCTGCCGGTACCGGGAACGGGCTGCCCCGGAGCACGCCCACGCCTCGACGATTCAGCGCTCTGTAACGATAGAGATGTCGCTAAAAAAACAGATGAATCAAGTGCGACAGGCTGTCACAGGCGCTTATAGACAGAACCTTGTTTGGTTGGTCTCGGTTTCCGGAAGCAGAAAAATACAATGCGCTGCAAGACCCAACGATTAAGGAAGCAGAAAAATACAATGCGCTGCAAGACCCAACGATGATGACATTTAACCAGTAAGGGTCAATTTCTATTAGATTTATAGATCATCGTGATAGCTAAATAATCTAAAGTAAACTGTTAGGGAGGACAATATTTTACCCTATACAATGTTGAAAACCCTGGAGGTGCAAAAATATTGAGAAAATCATCTTTAAAAAGGTTCAAATTAAGTTTCTTAGAATGCAATTACTTAATCAAAAATTAATAGATATATTTGACGGTAGGAAATGTCCATACAAATATCTTCATGGAACATGATCTTTACTTAATATCCTAATGATTTTTGGCATAAAGGAAAAATTTATAATTTTGACCCATACAATGTATTGTTGTCTATTGCTACAAATATACCTGTGCTACTCATGACTGCTTTTGTGCTCCAGGGACACATATAACAGTTTACAGTAAACATGTTCAAAATAGCATTTTAAATTCCTGACACATCTGTCTCTACATATACACTGTAGAATACACTCTTAAAAGAATAGTTCACTCAAAAAAAGAGGAAATTTGCTGAAAATGTATTACTCATCAGGCCATCCAAGATGAGTTTGTTTCTTCATCAGATTTGGAGAAATGTAGCATTGCGTCAGCGTCTCAGCAATGGATGTGAATGGGTGCCGTCAGAATGAGAGTCCAAACAGCTGATAAAAACATCACAATAATCCACAGCACTCCAGTCCATCAGTTAACATCTGGAGAAGACAAAAGCTGAAACAAATCCAGCATTAAGATGCTTTTAAATAAAATATGAGTCTATAATCCATAATAACACTTCCTCCAGTGAAAAAAGTGTTCTGGTTTGAATCAGGAGAGAAATCTGCACAGATCAAGCAGCGTTTAAACAGCTCTAAACAAATATGTGTCTGGATTTTGATGTGAGAGACAACAGGAGATGCATTTTTTAGCTGGAGGAAGTGTTATTATGGATTATAGACTCGTGTTTTAGTTAAAAACATCTTAATGCTGGATTTGTTTCAGCTTTTTGTCTTCTCCAGATGTTAACTGATGGACTGGAGTGCTGTGGATTATTGTGATGTTTTTATCAGCTGTTTGGACACTCATTCTGACGGCACACATTCCCCAAAGTTTTTTGGGGAACCAAATCTGGTTCTTATATGGTATTGTGAGGGAATTGGAACATTTACTTTTTAAGAGTGTAAAACACAAATAAATGCAATGACTTTTCACATGATTAGATTATTTTACCTGGTAGTCAGACAGCTAAACAGAAGGATAATGCTTGAATATAATATGCATACTAAAGTCAGATGATTTTAAAGGAATGATAAGTAATTATAAGCATTGGGGATCTGAGACCTTAAACAAACAAGAAGACTTACTAATATTTAAGATGTGCTTAACACCTGTAAACTGCAACAACAACAACAAATACATTTACTTGAAAAGCAAAATTGCACAAGATATTACAATTTATTTTTATTGAATAAAAGCGCATGCATTTTCCCCACTTGTTTAGGCACCTTTCAAAATGAACCAATTTATTTCTTATTCCACAGCAGCGTTGCATTCATATTAGAATGAACCGGGCATCCCAAGCTCCACCTGAGTCTCATCATCTAATAAATGAAATCTCCATGGGTGCTTAAGGCTGGATGCTGGTTAAATGTTATTATCAAAAGAAACTTTATGACTAATATTTGAAAAACATTGATGCAGCTGCAGTGCAAATGCGCGCCACGGCTCATTAGGAGATCTGGAGAAATGAAGCGTTACATAACGCGATAAAATGAGACGCAACTCAACGATTCAGAGCAGATGTTATTCTCAGTCAGGCTTTTACCGTGTGATCATGATCTTACATCGTTTGCACTTTTACCGTGTGATCATGATCTTACATCGTTTGCACTCTTTCGACCTTATATTAGCCATATGAACGTGTACAAGCATAATAAACGATAGGCTTTTGTTTGTCTGGTCGATTTAGCATTACATTTAGAAGCATTATTGCACGCGGGTAGATCCTATGCATGTGTGTGCATGCAGGACGCAGTGTCGCTGTCCGCGGTGCTGAAACCCTCTGAATGCTGATGCATCAACTGCACAACTGTTTTCCTTTACAAAACATCAGGAAAAAGGAGCAGTTGATGCAGACCAGCAGTTACGCGACAGATGGGTGTAGATGCAAAACAGAGGCTTGATATTTGACACATTTCCTGTTACAAATCAGCTGAATCTCTAAAATGCAAACAAGTGTGGCTCGTCTGTGGTTAAAAGTCTGTTATATCTGCATTGCATGGGTGTGCATTCAGTGTCTCGCTGCTGCGGTTTATCGTTTTAACCCGTCAGATCGTCTGTCAAAAGTCACCCGAGGCTATTTCACTTTGACTCTGTTCCATTGCGAACATAATGGCCGACTGTCATTCAAACGCGCCTCATTTTTCCGCAATGGTCTAAAGGAAAGTCGCCGCTACGTCACGCCCCGTGCCCATTTTCGTCAAAAGTTCTCTCTCTCTCTCTCTCTCCCCCGTGCCCATTTTCGGAGGGGAACCCCGTCACATCCTCTGCCCATATTTGGGCAAGAGCCGTCCAGATTCAGCACACGGCGGGGAATCCTCCTGTCGACGTAGATGAGCGGTGGGCGGAGCCTCGGCGGAGCCGAACGATATAAAAGCGGGACGAGGAATTCCGGTAAACGAATCGACGGAGACCACAACCTGAAGCAAGCCTTACTGGAAGGGAATCCCAAAGCAGGATTGCCAATCGGAAATTATTCCTTGTGGATTTTGCGCCAGTTTCACGTCGATATCATGCTGAACACCGTGGACTTCAGTGCTTTGGATCTGCTTTGCGCACAAAGCCTTCCTCTGGAGGGACAATCCGCCGTTCAGAATCAACCTGATGCTGGTAAGCACTGGATTTGATCTTATTCACATTAAATCAGTACATTAACTTCTAAAAGCACCTGATATATTGATAAAAGAGATCAAATTGCATGCAATGACCTGAATGCAACAGCACACTTATAGTTTGCATTCAAGTCCTGATGCAGTGAGTCAACAGCTTATGTAACGCATTTCTCTCCTCTTCTTCTCGCAGCTTGCGGTTTGTTGAAGCCCAAAGCGGAGCCGCTGGACGCCGGTTTCCCCGATTGCTCCAACGATGGCTTCCCGCCGTCGCCGCTCACTTACACCGGCAGCTTCTACGCGGAGACCGGGCCGTGCAGCGCAGACGCGCTTCTCAGCATCCTAACAGAGATCGTCGGTATCTCCGACACCTTCTCCGATAACTCCCGCGGAAGCGCGCTGTCGCGCCAGGAGTCGCTGTTATCCACCGGCAGCTCGCTGGGCTCACCGGAATCGCTGTGTAACGACTCCTTGGACGAATTCGCGGAGGCGAACTCCCGCGTCAAGAGCGAGTTTGGCGGCGGCAGCTGCTGCAACGGCGGTGATCTGTTCGACGGATTCGCTTCCCACGAGCCGTCAGACCTGGATGACATCATTGACCTGCTCTCTCCATTGGGTCCCGAGACCGACTTGGTTTTGGACACGTGGATCAAGCAAGAGCCTTTGGAACAGGCGAGCGCGCTAAACTTCCAGATTCCCGTCGCGGCGCATGAGAACAGCCTCTACCGGACCATCTCGTACCCATGCGCCACGACCGCGTTCCTGGACTCGCTGCTGGCCACCAACACGCGGAGCACCAAACCGCGCGTCAGGAAGGGTGCGGCGCGCGAGAAGCCGTTCTCCTGCCCGGTTGAGAACTGCGAGCGCCGCTTCTCGCGCTCCGACGAGCTCAATCGCCACGTGCGCATCCACACCGGCCACAAGCCCTTCCAGTGCCGCGTGTGCCTGCGCTGCTTCAGCCGCAGCGACCACCTCACCACCCACATGCGCACGCACACCGGCGAGAAGCCGTTCTCCTGCGACGTGTGCGGGCGTCGCTTCGCTCGCAGCGACGAGAGGAAGCGGCACGGACGCGTGCATCTCAAGCAACTCGAGAGGATGCAGCAGAAGACGGAGCTCCTGGCCGCGGCGTGCGCCTTTTCCCTCCCCGGACTCGCGTAAGCTCGCGGCGCTTTCAGTTGGTTCCATTCTACCCGAGGTTTATGGCTCGCTCGCACGCACGCACGCGCATGCAACGCATGTAGCTCATGTGCCAGAGCAGCTCTGCAGTCTGAGAACTGGAAGTGGAAGAGTCTATAACAAAGCCTGAAGCGAGCTTGGCACGCGAGGGAACGCTTAAAAACTCTTTGTCTGCAGAGCCAGACGTGTTTCAGCACTTCCGGCGGACAGCGCCTCGTTTAAGTCGCACAAAACCATGTTGTTGTTGTTTTTTACCTGCGCTGACGTCGTGAACGTCGCTCTCTCCAACCTCAGATGTTGTTTCTGAAATCTCATGCATGTCTTGATGTGAACGTGTACTTGTTACCACGCTGGCATGCGACACGTCGTTGTATTTTGATACATCACTTTATAAAGCACACGAAAAGAGCTCTATATATTTGTACGTTATTGACCGTAATTTTGTATCGTCGATTTTCAAGAGAGTATACGAAGAATCTATCTTATAGATTTTCATAAGTGATTGTATTCCACTTTTGACAGTAGAATGTGTTTGGTTGGTTCTTGGGAACCTGAAGCGCTAGAGTATTTAAAACTTCAACCTCGTAGTTGAGTTGCAGTAGCACACTTGGATGTGCAGATTGGCCTCTGGGTTCTCCTGAGGTCGTTTCGATATTATTGTCTTTTTGCCTTTGAAAACTGTTCTTGTGCAATGAAATGAGGCTACTGAATGTTTCAAATAAAACTTTATTTATTGACTTTATTCCGAGTCTTTAATGATTATGCCAACACACATCTATTCATTAGGAAACAAGCTCCATACTGTTGTACACAACTGCTCACTGTTTACTAGTGCTACTTTCCACATTGTACAATAATAGTAAATGAATGTCCCAGCTTCTGATGTATAAGCCATACATCATAAAATCTTTCATACTAGGAAAAGCAGCAATAAAAATAAATAAATAGAATTTTTTTTTTTTTTTTAAAAAGGGAAAAATTTAAGTTCTTCATTACACCGCAAAATATGCTAAATAAATATTTTTTATTCCTATATTTTAGTAATTCAATAATATTTGGGTTAAAAGACATACTGGTAATAAAATGCAATAGTATTTAAAATTAAATAAAAATATTTGTATATAGTACTTTTCCCTAAACTGCAGAAATTAACAAATTCATTAGATTCAAATTTCATACAGGCAATAAGTTAAATTAAATTAAATAAATAAATACATAAATAAAGTTATTTTTTTAGTTTTTTTTTTATGAATATAATTTTTTTTTATTTAGTTTTTTTTAAATTTAGTAACTCAACAAACTCAAAATGGTGCAAGAAAAAAAAAACTGTTAGACTTTTTAAAAATACTGAAAATTACTTTATTTATTTTTGTACTGTAGTAATTAAACAAAACAAAACTCAGATTTCATACACTGTAAAATCCAATAGTTTACCTTACTTAGATTTAATTAGTTATCTTTACTTAGTTGTTATACTTACTAGGTTTTATTAAGTTTCAGCTACTTTCAAGGCAAATAAAACAATTTACTTACTGTTTTGGAAGTGACAATTACCCCTTAAAATATTCCAAGTAGTCCCACAAAGGAACCAATGACAATTAATAAACCAGTTGAGAGGCAGCAGTGCACGTAATATGTTTTGTGCTAAATTGCCGTTTTTTTTTTAGCTCACCATTATAGTGATTAGCGTTCCTTTGGGTGGGCAAACTTGAAACTTCATTTATGTTACTATAAATGTTTTTTTTTTTCTCTGTTAATGCGCAGCAATGCATCATGAAATCAGAATTTATTTGATTTCAAAAGAGAAGTAATAAGAAATAGGTTGCTTTTATAAAATGACCCCTATTTTTTAATTAAGCCCCATGTTTTTTTTTCTGTGTGTGCGTGGTATAATGAAATTTTTTGAGATTTTATTTTTCATTCCATGCATACCTTGATATGCTTTTTTATATAATCCTTAAAATAGTGTTTGGTAATATTGCTGGAAGTCACATCACACAGACTTTTAAAACATTCAATCACGTTGAATCACCCACAAACAACAATGGTAAAAAAATTTAAGTTTTTTTTAATTATTTTCATTAAATTGGTAACAAATAAGCCCCCCATTTTTATTGATGCTCTTTTTTTGTGTGCTACCTACTGAAACAAGACAGCAAATAAAATTGGAAAATCAAAAAACAACAAACTGTAAAACAAAGCAAACTGCATAATTTATTCTGCGCAATGCATTACTGGGAGTCAGGTGAAGCAGTAGCTATACTAAAGGTACCGGTGAAAGTAAACCTAAATGAAAGGATCAAGTACCCCCTAACAGTTCTTTTTTAGTTACTAGAACTCTTGTGTAAGTTACCCTATTACTAACTAAGCATTTGTCAGTACAAACATACTATTCCCTATTTCACTTTTTACTTAGTTTTTTTTTGTCAAGGCAATCCCAGGTTTTTGCATACTTTTTTTAAGTAAGCCCAAACTTATAGATTTTTACAGTGTGTACTGTAGTAATTAAACAAAACAAAACTCAGATTTCATACAGCCAAATAAACAAACAAACAGGTTAAGTTCGTTTTTAACTCTAAAAATACTGAAAAAAAAAAGTAACTTTTTAGTACGTTTTCTAATTCTCATTAATTTGCAACTACATGTCTACAGAGTAGACTGTTGAGGGTAGGTTTAGGGTTAGTAGAATAAGTTGACATATACTTGCAAAGTTTCTCATAATCAGTATGTTGTATGTTGTGGATCCATCAAAATAAAGTGTTATAAGATATTAAGCAGACAGTCTAGTTATACTCCAATGACTGCTGGTTGACATTTAGTTGCAAAGTTACTATCTGTTGAATGCCTGAAGTAAAAGATCAAAATAAAATGTTACCAAATATTTCTGGTACATGTACGTTCGTGAAACTGTACGTTACATTGAAAAATAAAGTGTTTTATAATACTTTTCCACTTGGTCGTTTTCACATTAACGACATGTCAGTCTAGCGTCATCTATTGGTGGACAATGGAACACCTCAAATCTCTCGTTTCTGTATTTCTCTCTCTCTCTCTCCGTGTGTGTGTGTGTGTGTGTGTGTGTGAGAGAGAGGAGAGAGAAAGAGAGAGAGAGAGAGAGAGAGAGCAAGAGAGAGAGAACTAAGTTACAGTATATCAACTCACTCTATCTAATAGGCCTAGAGAGAGAGAGAGAGAGAGAGAGAGAAAGAGAGCGAGAGAGAGAGTACTTTTAGTACTTATAAATAGATGTATAAATAGATACACCAACAGATGGCGCTAGACTGTCATGTCGTTACTGTAAAAACGACCAAATACATATGTTAATACTGTTCCTGTGGCTCAGTGGTAGAGCACTGCATTAGCAGCGCAAAAGGTTGTGGGTTCAATTCCCAGGGAACACATGTTAGGTAAAAAAATGTTAGCCTGAATGCACTGTAAGTCGCTTTGGATAAAAGCGTCTGCTAAATGTAAACGTAATATGTGCACTATTTGTAAGCAGCCCAGCTGTAACTGCTTTGACAATACAAATGTACAAACGCCAATAAAGCTCACCTAAATTGAAAAAAAAAACAAAAAAAAACAAAGAGAGAGAAAGATTTTATTTTTTTTTTTAAGAAAAAGTAGCGTATTCGATCTCTTAGATTCTGCATTCAAACATATTTAATGTATTGTAATTATGGACACAATTTTTCCGTATTTTAATCCAACCAAGTTGTTCTCGGTTTGAGCTTCAGCACCACGTGAGTCTGGACAGCGCCGCTCGCGCAAGGCAGTCACAGCGGCGCGTGCCCGACAGAACGTGACGCGCGCGCGCGCGCGCTCCCACATATATGTATTTTTCTTACCGCTCTGTTTCACGTTCCTCGAGCGGTCCGCTTCTCCCAGACCGGGAGTGACGTCAGAGGCGACCGGAACAACTGGGTCCGCGGAAGACGAGAGTCCAGACAGAGAACCAGAAGAACCGGTGGGTTTTTATTTTTTGTGTTTAATGCCGCACTTTCATTTGAATTAGGCACTGCATGCTTCTGGATGATGCACATGAAGTTCTTGGGCTGGGTCTTGTGATACATACACATTCCGACACAAGACCAAACCGATTGATGCATTTTCACTGTGTAGATGTTTCTTTCAATAATAGTTGCAACATAAAACATGCTAGTGAACCTTAAAGGAGAAAGCATGAGCAGAAGACTGCATTTGTGTAATCATGCACGCATGCATATTTCTAGACTGTATTTCATCCTCGCGGTGTTCATGGAGCTTTTCTCTGACCGCAGCTTTTGTCTTCATCATATTCATGCGGAAATAATAACCTTGAGCGCGCGCGCGCAGAGTCATGCGTGATTTCCAGCATGTCACCTACAGTATCTCTCACACATTTTAATTCACGAGTGTGCATCTGAAATGTTTGAAATTATGTTGAAAATAGAATATGCTCTGGAATGACATTAATGATTCTTCCTTACTCCTGTTTAATTCCTGATCATGTACAGAATAGTTTCCCTCTTCTAATTAGACATACTTCTTGAAGTTCAATACAGTAAAAACCTTTAGCAGTTATTGAAATTAAAATATGAAAAATATTTGTATGCATTAAATTGAGCAGTAAAGAGATTTATAATGTAAGAAAATATTTCTATTTCAAATAAATGCTGTTCTTTTGAACTTTCTATTCATCTGTGAATCCTGAAAATTAAAATGTATCAGTTTCCACAAAAATATTGTGCAGCACAACTGTTTTCAACATTGATAATAATCAGAAATGTTTCTTGAGCAGCAAATCATCATATTTAGAATGATTTCTGAAGATCATGTGACACTGAAGACTGGAGTAATGATGCTGAAAATACAGCTGCACATCATAGAAATAAATTACAGTTTAAGACATATTCACATAGAAAACAGCTGTTTTTAAATTATTATAATAATTTACAATTTTACCGTTAATGCTGTATTTTTGAGCGAGTAAATGCAGCATTAATTTGCAGAAGAGACTTAAAAAACATTTTTTTTAAAATTCTCACTGACCCCAAAATTATAATGTGCAAACTATATAAATTATAAAACTATAATGTGTATTGAATATATTAGAGCATTTTGGGAACTAAATTGTCACCATTATCCATAAAACAGAAGTAAAATCATTAATATTATGAAATCTATTTTCAATTATATTTACATTAAAAATGAATCATAAACACTCATGGAGAGATGGAGAGACAATTAGTGTATACTTGATATTCTAGTAGATATAAATTAAATAAATTCCATAAAGAAAGCAGGAAGGAGAGAGACATTAAAATATGGGTGGCGCCGTTGCGAGCACATGATTTGTTTAAACAAGAGTGAGACTGTGAACAAATACATACCATAAAACAATATACTAGCAGTCCTGGCACTCTAAACAAGATAAGACATGATCACAGGAGAACAAAAACAACACTTTATACTCATATACAGGTGCATCTCAATAAATTAGAATGTCGTGGAAAAGTTCGTTTATTTCAGTAATTCAAATCAAATTTTGAAACTCGTGTATTAAATAAATTCAATGCACACAGACTGAAGTAGTTTAAGTTTTTGGTTCTTTTAATTGGGATGATTTTGGCTCACAATTAACAAAAACCCACCAATTCACTATCTCAACAAATTAGAATACTTCATAAGACCAATAAAAAAAAAAAAAAAATGATTTTGGCTCAATTGTTTGTCCTTCTGGAAAGTATGGTTCATTTACTGTACATGTACTCAATACTTGGTAGGGCTCCTTTTGCTTTAATTACTACTGCCCTCCATTCGGCGTGGCATGGAGGTGATCAGTTTGTGGCACTGCTGAGGTGGTATGGAAGCCCAGGTTTCTTTGCCAGTGGCCTTCAGCTCATCTTCATTTTTTTGGTCTCTTGTTTCTCATTTTCCTCTTTACAATACTCCATAGATTCTCTCCGGGGTTTCAGGTCTGGTGAGTTTTTTCCAGTCAAGCACACCAACACCCATGGACATTTAACCAACTTTTGGTGCTTTTGGCAGTGTGGGCAGGTGCCAGATCCTGCTGGAAAATGAAATCAACATCTTCAAAAAAGCTGGGTCAGCAGAAAGGAAGCATGAAGTGCTCCACAAATCTTGGTAAACGGGTGCAGTGACTTTGGTTTTCAAAAAACACAATGGACCAACACCAGCAGATGACATTGCACCTCAAATCATCACAGACTGTGGAAACTTAACACTGGACTTCAAGCAGTTTGGGCTATGAGCTTCTCCACCCTTCCTCCAGACTCTAGGACCTTGGTTTCCAAATGAAATACAAAACTTGCTCTCATCTGAAAAGAGGACTTTGGACCACTGGGCAACAGTCCAGTTCTTCTTCTCCTTAGTCCAGGTAAGACACATCAGGAGTGGCTTAACAAGAGGAATACGACAACTGTAGCCAAATTCCTCGACACGTCTGTGTGTGGTGGCTCTTGATGCCTTGACCTCAGCCTCAGTCCATTCCTTGTGAAGTTAACTCAAATTCTTGAATCGATTTTGCTTGACAATTCTCATAAGGCTGTGGTTTTCTCTCGGTTGGTTGTGCATCTTTGTCTTCCACACTTTTTCCTTCCTTCCACTCAACTTTCTGTTAACATGCTTGGATACAGCACTCTGTTGAACAGCCAGCTTCTTTGGCAATGAATGTTTGTGGCTTGCCCTCCTTGTGAAGGGTGTCAGTGATTGTCTTCTGGACAACTGTCAGATCAGCAGTCTTCCCCATGATTGTGTAGCCTAGTGAACCAAACTGAGAGACCATTTTGAAGGCTCAGGAAACCTTTGCAGGTGTTTTGAGTTGATAAACTGATTGGCATGTCACCATATTTGTTGAGATAGTGGATTGGTGGGTTTTTGTTAAATGTGAACCAAAATCATCACAATTAAAAGAACCAAAGACTTAAACTACTTCAGTCTGTGTGCACTGAATTTATTTAATACACAAGTTTCACAATTTGAGTTGAATTACTGAACTTTTCCACGACATTCTAATTTATTGAGATGCACCATACTGTGTAAGTGTAAGATGAGATGGATGAGTCTAGTGGTACATTTTTTGCTCAGCATATAGTGCTTCAAATTTAGAATGAAGATTGTTTTTTGTTTTATGTGTATTGTTATAGGTGTTCTGTGTGTGATATAATTTTATGGAAGAGCAGCTGCGGCATTTTGTTCCGATTGTGGGTAGATGATGACAGAAGTTTCAACTGAAAGCACAGAGATTCTATATCAGTGCACACTTACACACACGCACACACACACACACACACACCACACACACACACACACACACACACACACACACACACAACTGAAAGCACAGAGATTCTATATCAGTGCACAGTTTCCCTCTATTACATCACTTCCTATGAGAACATACATACGAAACAACAGCAGATTAATAAATGAAGTTTGGCTTGATGCATTAAAATATGTTAACATAATGTGTTAATATATTAAAACCACCAATAGATGATGGGGGGAGGACACAGAAATGATACTCACCTTTAGATTTAGACAATTTAAAAGCACTTTAAAATACAACAAATTGTGTTGTCATGGAAACTTGTATACTCATAATTGTTTGAATATTACTAAAATGATTCCTTTTGTTCCATTTTTATTTTGCAGGTGCAATTGTGCATGAGCCTGTTTTGGACTGAAAAGCTCCTAAAAGCACCACAGAAGACACTGAATTGCCCCTATAATGCTCCAAAGTTACCGAAGGGGCCGAAACACTTCTGAAATGCCATTAAAAAAGTAACTGAAAATACCTTGAAATACACCAAGACACTTCTGAAACAGCCCTAAAGCGGTCCTTAAGTTACTGAAACGCCCGAAAGATACTGAAATAACCCTTAAACACTCATAAAAGTTACTGAAATGCCCTTGAAAGACTGCAGAAGATACTGAAACACTTTTGAAATGCCCTAAAAAAATCTCCTAAAGTGACTGAATTGCCCCTAAATTCTCTTAAAGTTTCCTGAAACACCATTGAAATGCTCCAGAAGATAGTGAAGCACCCAAAACGCTTCTGAAGTTACTAAAAGGCTCTTGAAACACACCAAAAGATACTGAAATGTCCCCAAAATACTCCTAAAGTTACTAAAATACCTTTGAAACACCCAGAAGATACTGAAATGCATCTGAAACACCCCTAAAATGCTTCTAACATTACTGAAAAACCTTTGAAACATCCAGAAGATACTGAAATACCTTAACAATGCTATAATGTTACTTAAATGCTGCTAGTTACTGAAACATTCCTGAAACACTCCTAACGTTCCTGATATATTCTCAAAACGCTCCTAAAGTTACTGAAACGTTACTGAAAATTCCATGAAACACTCCTTAGTTTACTGAAACGTTCCTGATATGTTCTTGAAATGCACCTAAAGTTCCGGAAACATTCTTGTAATGCTCCTAAAGTTACTGAAACATTCCTGAAACTTTCTTGAAATGCTCCTCAAGTTCCTGAAACGTTTTTGAAATGCTCCTGAAGTTTCTGAAACATTCTTGAAACACTCCTAAAGTTCCTGAAACATTCCTGAAATGCTCCTAAAGTTCCTGAAACATTGTTGAAATGCTCGTAGTTACTGACACTTTCTTGAAACTCTCCCAAAGTTCCTGAAACATTGTTGAAACACTCCTAAAGTTCCTGAAACATTCCTGAAATGATATTATAGTTCCTGAAACATTGTTGAAACGCCTCTCCCAAGTTCCTGAAACCTTGTTGAAAACGCTCCCAAAGTTCCTGAAACATTGTTGAAAACGCTCCTAAAGTTCCTGAAACATTGTTGAAACACTCCTAAAGTTCCTGAAACATTGTTGAAACGCTCCTAAAGTTTCTGAAACATTCTAATGTTCTTGAAATGCTCGTAAAGTTACTCACACTTTCTTGAAACTCCCCTAAAGTTCCTGAAACATTGTTGAAACTCTCCTAAAGTTCCTGAAACATTGTTGAAATGCTCCTAAAATTCCTGAAACATTCTAATGTTCTTGAAATGCTCATAAAGTTCCTGAAACATCCTTCAAATGCTCGTAAAGTTACTGAAACATTCATGGATATTGTAGTTATTTTAATTGTTACTTTAATGAATTGTTAATTTATTTAATAATTCATTAATGTGCTTCTAAAGTTCCTAAAACGTTCTCAAAAATGATTTTAGATTCTTAATTTAATAAAACATTCCTGAAGTGCTCCCAAAGTTCCTGAAACGTTCTTGAAACGCTCGTAAAGTAACTGAAACGCTCCTGAACTCTGAATGATCTCACCATGCGACTCAGGAGTTGTTTTTCGAGCGTGTGAGTGCGTCGTTGCAGAATGTCGACCAGCACAGAGCTGCCGTTACACTGCCCGACCTGTGGAGAGGCGTGTGGGTTTGGGGAACACCTTTCCAGCGTCCGCTCCTGCCAAAAACTCTGTCTGACCACTCGCCGGAGCTCTGAGGGCGGACTGATGTCCCTTTACACCCAGCGAGAGAATGAAATCGACCGCCCCCTGCGGCTGGAGCTCCTGGATGCCCTGAGCTTGGCTCGTCCACTCCGAAAGATCCTCATCCAGAGAGACTCGCCATCATCTCGGTCTCCAGTGCTGGCGGTCGCCGTGAGCTCCAGAGCTGCAGAAGCAGAGGCAGACACCGGACACACCGTGGCCCAGCTGGGAGTGCCGTGGCTGGGCAGGCTGGCACTGGAGGCCCGGCTTCAGCAGCTGGCACTGGAGGTGCAGGAGCGCGTGTCGCTCAAACTGGAAGCACTGCAGGACGAGGTGAAGCGGAGGAGCACGGAGGTGAGGCGGGCCAGGAGAGAGAGTGAGCGCATGCACAGAGAGAAGCAGCAGGCGGAGGAGCGGGCGGCTGAACTGGAGCGGCAGGTGGACATTTCCGTGGAGATGCTGGCCAGCCTCAGATATGAACTGAGAGAGAGAGACGAACAACTGCAGCGCAAACAACAGTGAGTGTATGTTTATATTAGAGATGCACTGAAATTCCGGCAACTAAATAAATTTGTCGAATTTATTTTGCCGAAATGCTTAATTAACTTTTCTGATGGCGTGTTTTAAACATGTCAGTGTCTATGAAATGCACACAACTACTACAGTTAAACATGTCAGCTAGGGGTGGGAATCTGTAGGTACCTTAAAACAGGGTTGCCAGGGTTTGTGTAACAAAACCAGCCCAGTTGCTACTCTAAAATACCCCAATGATGGCCAAACCTAGCCCAGCCATGTTCTGGGAAAAATTATCAAATCACATCCCGGGGGTCCTGTTCAGTCGAAACATGTTCCATGGTTTGCTTTAAAAACGTTAGATGAACATCCAACTAAAATGTTTCAGGGAAAAAAGTTCCATTAATGATAACGTATAAATAATGTTTTGATATTAAAGACCAGATTAAAGCCCAACTTTGAATGAATGTTCTATTAACGTTACAGGAGGAATGTTTGTTCATAACTTTGAGAGAACCTTCCCAGAACGTTCTGATAACATTCCCTGTTAGCTGGGATGTAATATTGAACACCCAAACTGAATTGCCACAACTTCATTTTCAGTATTGATTTTGATCTATATAGAAACTTTAATTTTGGATTCTGTGTTTAGGGAAGTGTGTGAGCTGGACAGGTTTGTGCGAGACACGGCGCTCCAGGAAGCCAGTGCAAAGATCCGTCTGCAACGCTTCATCGAGGACCTGCTGGAGAGAGCCGAGAGAGCCGAGACGCAGCTGCAGAACCTCCACGATGACGTCACTTCCCCTCACAGATACCTGGCAGGAAGCAGAGCATCCGGCTACCAGGTACAGAGATGAACTCTTACTGGACTGAAGCAGCTCAGCTTTACTTGATTCTCCATCAATCATGTTTTAGAGTCTCAAATCTGATCATCAGGATCTTTTGAGGAGTGTTTGTTTCCAGAAGCTTTACTTTCACTGTTTCCTCAGCGGAGGAAATCTTCATTCACAAGCCTCCAGAACATCTCACATCTTCTGAGGAGCCTTTATTTCTTCATCTCTCAATCACTGCATTATATGTTTGGATCATTTCCATCTCATCTTACCGAGACACTATTGGAGATATAGAGTGACCACGTATATTTCTCATATCAGCAGTGAATGTATTTGTGTGTTTGACAGAGGAGTTACAGCGTGTCTGGGATGAGCAGGAGATCTTCGCATGTGTCTGATTACAGAGCCACTCAGTACTACAGGTACATTACATTGCTGCTTAGGAGAAGCTACTAGGAGGTATAAATGACTGTGATTGTCTTGTGATGGCTGCAGTAATGATGTGATGTGACTGGCGTGTCTCAGGTTCGAGCGGAGGCCCCGCACGGTGTCGGTGGGTTCGGGCGGCTGTGAGGGTCACTGGGACGGACGGCAGTATCAGCATGTGCTGTGTGGAGCCGTTGAGGGGCCCGACAGCGGCTCCGAATCACCCTGGATGATCCAACACACACACACTGACGCCGATTCAGACAACTGGTCACTTTACACTGCAGACTCACAGGACGACAGACAAAAAACAGGATGGAGTACATGAAGTAGCACAGGTGCACAGGTAACACACACACACACACACACACACACACACCTGAAAAATCTACATCATAACAGGAGTTCTGACCTTTGTCACAGAAAGTCTTCTTAGTTGCCTTTTTCTCTATCACGCTTTAGAAATCATCAGAAGTTATATATCAACTGAAAACTTAAAATGTCAAAATTCATCCTTTGAAACCCATTTTAAAATCAGACAGTGCATTACCTTGGAAATGGTACATCAAAATCATGTTACAAAATGTTTTCATTCATCAATTATAAAAATGTAAGTCTGGATAGTGCACTTTAATGTTTATGTTCAAAAATGTGAGTGACAGTTAATGGGTTAAACGAAATGAAATTGAGCAATTTTTTTAATATATTTCCAGTTAACATATGTTACAGTATTTCAAGTAAAGAAAATGTTTATATATATATATATATATATATATATATATATATGTATATATATATATATTATATATATATATAATTATCCTGATTCACACATGAAGACACATTGAAAAGAAGAACTGATTGTAGTGATTATTAATTATTTGAATAGATTTTTAAAGTAAACATAGTAGATTTTGCCTGTACAAAACTCTCTGCCGTGATTGCGTGCTGTTGCTATGTGGTTGCTAGGGTGTGAAGTGTGTGATATCTGTTGTTGTTGTGATCAGGTCTGGATCTGCACTGGCGTGGGAACAGATCCAGTGAATCGGCCGTGTGTTCGGAGCGTCTGAGGCTCAAAGCGGCGCTCTTCTGTGTGTTCACTTATCTGGACACGCGCTCGCTGCTCACCGCCGCTGAGGTGTGTGTGTGTGTTAGATATATGATGTGTGTAATGTGTGCTTCAGTGTTTAAGTGTGTGTCTCTCTCTCAGGTGTGTAAGGACTGGTGCAGTGTCGCACGTCATCCTGCTGTTTGGATCAGAGTAACACTGGAAAACACACGAGTGTCATCAAAGGCAAGAAAACACACACACACATAACACACGTTTGTTTCCCAATATCAGTAAGGACATCTAATGCTATTTTATCCTAACAGAACTAACAATACTTTCTTAAAGAAAACACACACATACATTTTTTTTTTTTTTTTTTTTATTTTTGTAATTAATATGTTTGCATTAAATTGATTAAAAGTGACAGTGAAAACATTTGAGTGAAAGAAATATAAAAATGAAGATTAAATCCATAATATTACAGTTTTACAATCCAAGAATTGCACATAAAACACCTCTCATCTCTTGCAAAATGAAGCACTGCATTCAAAATATCACAAACACATCTCAAAAGGAAACGTTTGCAAACACCATCGCCATAATATTAATTCCTGTTAGATTTTTGTGTGTTACATAGAGAATTGTGTGTTGGGTTTTGTAAAAAGTGTTTTATGAAATTACATTCATTTGCACAACTTGAATCCACAAACGCTTCATCCATCCAAGCAAAACCAGCAAAGCATCCAAATCAGCAAACATCAACAGAAGACAGAAACTCAGTTCACTTACCTCTTCAGAAGCTTATTTCCATTCATTATTTCCACATGCAGGCCACAAACCCTTGCCAAAATGGCTTCCCCAGCTAATAAAACTGACCATCTCTAGAGGTCACTGTAGAGCAAAGGCCATCCTAACCTCCTGTGTGTGTGTGTGTGTGTGTGTGTGTGTGTGTGTGTGTGTGTGTGTGTGTGTGTGTGTGTGTGTGTGTGTGTGTGTAGTTCCTGATGACTCTGTCTCAGTGGTGCTCTCAGACTCAGTCTCTCGTTCTTCACAACCTCAAACCTCGATCCCGTGGCAAGAAGGAGAGCAAAGACGAGTACTTGCGCAGCACCAGGTGAAACACATATGTGTTTATATATATTTATATATGTTTACTTATATTTAGTATAAGTTTTCATATTTAATGTCATTTGTTCACATATATATTCTTTCGCATGGTAGCCAGTGTGTTTTAGTGAAGAGTGTATTGGTTTCTCTGTGTTGAGGGGTGGGCTGGAGGCGGGGCTGGAGGCGGTGCTAAAGGCAGCGGGGCGGAGTCTCGTCTCTCTGAGCGTCTCTCATTGTCCCAACATTTTGACGGACAGATCTCTGTGGCTGGTCAGCTGTCACTGTCGCGCGCTGCAGTCGCTCACATTCAGGTGACATAAACTGCTTCTCATAAATTAATATTAGATATTACATTATCATTAAAATATTGCAGATGCTTTTCTATATATGCCATATTTTTTATTTTATATATATAGTTCACATTCAGGTGACATAAACTGCTTCTCATAAATTAATATTATCCATACACTGTCATATTTTTATTCATTCATTCATTCTTCATATGCAGTTTTTTAATCTTTAATTACATTTTTTTTAATCTGTTCTTTTAACTTTAAATCTGTCAGATTGATAGAAAAATAGACAGATAGACAGAGTCATGTATGTGGAATTGAAGTTTGTGTATGTGGACCGAAAAAATTTGTACATAATCTGAAAGCTGACAATAAATAATCTCTCCATTGATGTGTGGTTTGTTAGGAGGAACTAATATTTGTCCCTGAAGTATTACAACTTATTGAAAACCTGGAATCAGAGGGAGCAAAAAAATCTAAATATTGAGTAAAATCATCTTTAAAGTTGTTCAAAATTAAAGTTCTTAGCAATGCATATTACTAATCAATAATGAAGTTTTGATATATTTACAGTAGGAAGCTTACAAAATATCTTCATGAACATGATCTTAATATCCTAATGATTTTTGTCACAAAAAAAAATTGATAATTTTGACCCATACAATGTATTGTTGTCTATTTCTACAAATACACCTGTGCTGCTTATGACTGCTTTTGTGCTGCAGGGTCACATGTTACCGTTTGTTATGAATGGTAAACTTCACACAGCTGATTGTGTTGTGTTCAGGAGCGCGTCGGATCCGGCGGGACAGGAGGTGATCTGGGCTCTGGGAGCGGGATGCAGGAACATCACGACGCTGCGCATCGCTCCTCTACAGCCGTGGTGAGGGTGGTTATGTTTATTTTCTTTAGCGCATCCATCAGCGCTGATCACATTACCGCTTTTTTCTCGTGTAGCCTGCAGCCCGGTCGCTTCAGTAACCGCTGCTTGCAGACGATTGGCCGATGTTGGCCGAACCTGTGCCGTGCGGGGGTGGGCGGGGCCAGCTGCGGCGCGCAGGGATTGGCCTCTCTGGGTGAGTGACAGGTCAGGTGATGCGTGAGCAGTGCTGGGGAAAGTTACTTTTAAAAGTAATGCATTACAATATTGCGTTACTCCCTAAAAAAGTAACTAATTACGTTACTTAGTTACTTTTTACGGAAAGTAATGTGTTACGTTACTTTTGCATTACTTTTCAAATCTGGGCTGGGCTTACTTGTAAAAAGTTCTATTTTTAGTAAATGTAAAAGCCCTTCCACAACAAAAAGTTAAATGAATACGCCTCAGGCTGGAGGAAAAGTAAATTATAAAATACAAAATAAATGTGTGTAATTGTGTAATTAAATTATAGTTCCTTATGAAAATGTTAACGATTACAAAGAGGGTTACATCTGAATATTTTCTCACACACAAAGATTTGATTGACTTCTTTCCCAAATTGTTACTGGCTGCTTTAAAATATGAGACACCAATATTTCAGGAGTTTAGGACGCATTATTTGATGACCGTATTATTTCCTATTTGGGTTTATGTACATGCTTTGTTTCTTCAGATGAACTGTTTTTGCCAAAGCATTGTTGGATGCCAGTGTTTCCTCTCATAACTATGCAAAGATTTGATTTCAAATTTATTAAACTATCTTATGATTTTAAATCAGTATTTAACCTCAAAACAATCTCAAAGTAGCGCTAAAGTCTGATTTTGTGGTGGCTGTGCTTTAAATTTAATTATTATAATTTTAATTCAAGTTATTGATTAATTAACTTTATTTGACCCTCTAACTCTAGCATTCTCTATTCTAATTCTATTCTTAAAAAACGTGCCCTTACTTGAAAAAAGTGATCTGATTACGTAACTCTCATTACTTGTAATGCGTTGAGACCTGAGTGTTCCTGGTGTGTTTCTGCAGCGAGGAACTGTGTGAATCTGTGTGAGCTGGAGCTGCATCACATGAATGAAGTGAACCAGGAGGCAGCGGCGGAGATCTGCAGAGACGGTCTCCAGCTGCTGCACACGCTCAGCTTCATCTCCACACCCGTCACCGCCAGAGCCCTCCTGCACTTCAGCAGTGAGCACTAACACAAACACTAACCACGCTTCATCTCAAGCACTTTCATTACAGTTTTACATTTTTATAATTTAATTTTAATTTTTTATTTGTTTACATAAATCATTATTTGTTTATGATTTTGTTTGATTATTATATATATTTGATATATAGATTATATAATATAGGAATATTAATATACATATTTATATATATATATATATATATATATCAGAATATATCGATATAGGTCTATATAATATTATACTATATAAATTAGTTTGTTTAATTTAGAATTATTTTTTTATTTTGTACATTATCATAATATTTATTTTGGAAAATGTTTTAATTGTTTTTATTTTAAATGATTTAGTTCCATTTTACATTTTCATCTTTTGAATATTTTTAGTAGCCATTTATTTTGTTTGTTTTTCATTCTAAAATTAAAATTTTACAATTTTGTATAAATTATTAATTTTTTTTAGTATTGATATACTTTAATTTTTTTTTTTGTTTTTTTTTTTTTTTAGTTTTGATATACTTTAATTGGTTATATTTTAAAATTTTCTAAAATTAAAATTTTACAATTTTGTATAAATTATTAATTTTTTTAGTATTGATATACTTTAATTGGTTTTATTTTAAAATTATTTAAATTTTTCAGATTTTAATTTTTGTATTTTTTTTTTTTTAATTGTTTTTATTTTAAAATATTGTAATTAAAATAAAAAGTATTCATTTTTATTAATTTATTTAACTAAATTTTTATATTTTAATTGTTATTATATTAAAATTATTTACATGTTCAGTTTTTTGGATTATATATTAGTTGTTTTTTTTTATTGTGTTTTTTTTTTTGGTTTTTTATTTTTGTTATTTTTATTTGTTTTTTTTTGTTTTATTTTTTTGCATTTTATTTTTTAATTATTTTATTTTTCAATTTTACAGTATTTTTTTATTTACATTGTACAATTTTATGATTTAATGAATGGTCATTTAGTGTGTTGATTATTTTATTCAAGAGTAAAACCTAAACTGACCGAAAACTCCAGTGATGAGCTCATGCACGTCTAACACAGCTCTTCTGTGTGTGTGTGAGAGGTGCGTGTGTGAGTCTGAAGTGTGTGCTGGTTCAGTTGAGTATCTCTGACTACTTTGAAGATGCCGACAATGAAGAAGCCAAGAGATTATTTGAGGAGATCATCAACAACCTACAGGTCAAACCAACCACCGCTACACACACACACATCTGAATCTCATCTAAAAACAATAAACAATGAAATCGAAATATCGGATATGTGTCTGATTGGAATGAAATGTATTTTATCTCCTCAGGCGTTGAGAAAGTGTCCGGCTCTGAGTGACGTTCTACAGATCAGAGTAAAGAAACCCTGAGAATCACGTCTGATCAGCTTCTGATTCACTCTCTCACACACACACACACACACACTCTCTCTCTCTCTCTCACACACACACACCCACACACACACACACACCACACACATACACACACCACACACACCCACATACAACACTCTTCCCTCTCTCTTTCTTTCTCCTCTACGCACACACCACACACACACACACACCACACACGACACATCTCACAGTCACACACCCACACACACCCACACACACACACACACACACACACACTCTCTCTTTCTCTCTCACACAACACACACACACACCCATACACACACACACACACCCACACACACACTCTCTCTCTCTTTCACACACACACACACACACAATTTTATTGTTTTTATGAAGCAAATTTTATGAAGCAAATTATAATGACCACAGACATAAACATTACAGGAGAACTTACTAACAACATTAAAATTGTTATATTTTAAAATTATTTTGTGTTTTTTGTTTTAAAATAATTTATGTACATTATTTTGATTTATTTCATTTTGAATAAGTGCTTTATTTTAATTGTTTTTTATTTTTAATTATTATTTAAAGTTTACATTTTTATTATAAAATTTTTTGCATTTTAATTAAATTTAATTTAATTCAATCCCCGCACACCTGACGGCAATAGATAGGTGCGAAGGAGAAAAAGACCAAAACGTTTTGAATATACCTGATGAAGGTCATGAGACCGAAACTGTCACGATAAGGGTTTTGTCTTGGTTCTCTCTGGACTCCATTCCCCATAAACCCCTGCCTAGGAACTCATTATTGCACCACACCTGTTTCCTATCAGTGACACTATAAAGGTTGCACTCATCCACACGCACATTGCTGATTATTGTTTAGCCTGACCCTGTTCCTAGTCTCCATGTTTCCTTGCCTTGCCATGCCTTCTTGTGTTTTGACCTTGGACTGTTTATCGGATTACTCTTTTGTCTCTCCCTGGATTGAACCTGTTTACTGGTGTTTGACCCTGCCTGTTTTGACCACTCTTGTGAATAAAAGCTGCATTTGGATCCTCAACTCTGTTGTCACGCCTCCTACGTAACAGAAAAATCAGCTGGTGTTTGACCCTGCCTGTTTTGACCACTCTTGTGAATAAAAGGTATGTATGGATATGGCAGCCTATTATTTTGCCCTTGAGAAGGGCACGGGATCGCTCGAGGACTATGTACAAGAGTACTTAGACCTCACTTATTTCTCTGATCTGCCAGACTGTGTCCTGATAGACTTTTTCTACGATGGCATTAATCAGCCACTCAAATCGCGACTAATTCGTGAGGGTCCCCATTCGTCTTTAAGTGATTTTATGGACTTTGCTTTACTCTCTATTGGCTCTTTGTTTACTGTGGGTGTCGTGGAAGAGGAACACAACACCGCACTCACTCGTGAAATGGCAGCCGCATTAGAGCACGCTCACAAAATGGCAGACACAACAATACCCCATCAAGTCTCAGCTGCTCTCCCTGAGTCAAGTCAAGTTACCTCTGATCTTCCTGAGTCAAGTCAAGTTACCTTTGATCTTCCTGAGTCGAGTCAAGTAACCATTGATCTTCCTAGGTCTCGTCACGTCACAACTGATCTGCCGGAGCCTCGTCACATCACAGCTGATCATCCAGAGTCACGTCACACCACATCTGATCATCCAAAGTCTGGTTACTTCCTGTCTGCTGCAACCAGAAGTCCAATGTCAGTTTGTCTGTACTCCCGACTGGTTTCTATCGTGGAGGATCCACCACTGGTGTCAGCATGCACAACTGGTATCCACAAACCAAATCATTCTAGTCCTCCTGCTCATGAACTCATTCCCTTGTCTGCAGCACTTCCCGAATGGGGGTTGCTTTATGGTGTATCTGCGCCGTGCACACTACCACCGATTGGCTAGAGGTGGCAGCACCGGCTACAACATCATCAGAGGAGGCGGCTTATGCTGCAGAACCTTCCGTGGTAGTGGTGTCTGCTGCTGTGCACCTAGAGGCCATGGTGTCCACTGAAGTCTCTTCAGAGGTGGCGGCGCAGGCTGCAGAACCTTCCGAGATGGCGGCACTTGCCTCAGTTCCTTGCGCGGTGGTGGCGCCCAGTGATAATCTCCTTGAACTGTCTGTTCCGGCCAAGGAGGTCATTATTGAACTCTCTTCCTGTCCTGTCACGGCTATGGAGGCCGTCTGTGAACTCTCTGCCTGTTCTGTTCCAGCCAAGGAGGCCGTATGTGAACTCTCTGCCTGTCCAGTCTCGGCCAAGGAGGCCGTATGTGAACTCTCTGCCTGTCCAGTCTCGGCCAAGGAGGCCATCTCAGAAGAGGCCGTATGTGAACTCTCTGCCTGTCCAGTCACAGCTATGGAGGCCACTTGGCTTTGTATCACCCAACCTCCCTCTCCCTCCTCCTCTACCTGTCCCACGGTCCCCCCTCAGGTCCCTCCTTTGAGGGTCGTGAACTGTCCAGGAATTCTGCCCTCGATAGCCTCCATCTCCCCACCAGGATTTGGAGGATCCCAGATCTCCGTCTCCGGATCTTCGAGACCTTTTTCTCCACTTCGGTTCATCTCCCTGGACCCTTTGGTGTCACCCCCCTTGGCTCCAAAGCTCCCCCTCCCCTCTGTGGCCCATCAGGCCACCGGCTTCCGCCAGGCTTTCCTCGTTCCTCCAGCTCCACCTGGTCATGTCGTCGACCTGCCCTCTCTTCAAGACTACCCCTCCCTCCGGCTTGCCCTCCATACCCTCCGTCCTCCAGCTTCCGTTGGGCTCCCTCTCTCCCTCTGTGATCCGCCTCTGGTCCACCTCTGGCATAACTCCCTTCCAGCTCCACCACTTTTTCCACTCCACCGCTTCCGTACGAAACCCCGACCTTCGCGACCCAGCCTCATTGCCAGAAGTCATCGTCTCCACCAGCGCCCTCCCGATCCCGGTCTGGGTGATCCCTCAGTCTCTTCGGCTCTCTGTCTTCCCCTTCGCCCCCCCCGTCCACCAGCTCCATTTCTGTCAGTCGGACCCCTGAAGCCTCCTGTTTTTCACTCTCCTCTGGTTCCTCCCTCATTCAACTCCAACCTGGACTTGTGAGTTCTTCTTGTACTCTCTGTATTGGATATCTGGAATCATGCTCTTAGTGGGGGGACTCTGTCATGAATAAGGGTTTTTTGTCCTTGGTTTCTCTCTGGACTCCATTTCCCCATAAACCCCTTCCTAGGAACTCATTATTGCACCACACCTGTTTCCTATCATTGACACTATAAAGTTTTTTCACTCATCCACACTTGCACCCCTTGCTGATTCTTTCATTGTTTAGCCTGTACCCTGTTTCCTAGTCCCTCCAGGTTCTTGTTTTCCTTGCCTTGCCATTCCTTCTTCTTGTGTTTTTGACCCGTTTGGACTGTTTTAATTTATCGGATTACTCTTTTGTCGCCTCCCTATGGATTGAACCTGTTTACTGGTGTTTGACCCTGCCTGTTTTGACCACTCTTGTGAATAAAAGCTGCATGTGGATCCTCAACTCTGTTGTCACGCCTCCTACGTAACAGAAACATTGTTAATAAAACTTTTTTTGATACCTTTTGCAAAGATTGGTAGTGTGCGGGATTTGCCTTGTTTTTCATAATTTATTTTAAAATTATTTATTTTTTTAACTTAAATTTTTTGTTTTTTTTTTTTTTTTTTTTTTTTTTTTTTTTATTTTTATTTTTTACATTTTTTTATTTGATTAATTTTTTTATTAATTTCAATTTTACATTTTCATGAATTCTTTTCTTTTTAGTATTTTATTTTAATTGTTAAAACAAATTTGAAATGAAGACAAATGAGGCACTTTTGAGAATGGAGAGGGTTGGAGATGCACAATTATATTGCAACTAAACACACTCAGGTCTGTTTATTTTAAATATTAAAGTAGTTTTAGGAATATAATTAAAATATATTGTGAAAGTGGTAAGTTGTAGTTGTAAATTCATTTATGAATTCAGTACTGTTCAAACGCACGTATGCATGAATGCCCTAACTCCACACACACCCTCCTCCCCCTCTCCCCCATCCCCACATCTTTCCCTCTCTCTCTCTCTCTTCGTCTCTCTCTCCTCACCCTCTCCTCTCGCCTTACTCCTCTCTCTCTTCCTCTCTCCCCTCTCCTTCTTCCCTTTCTTCTTCTCTTCTTCTTTCCTCTTCCTCCCCTCTCCCCTCCCTCCTCTCTCGCCTCCCTCTCCTCTCCCCTTCTCCCCCTCCTCTCCCCGTCTCCCCCTCCTTTTCTCCCTCCACTTTTCCCCCTCCTCTCCTGCCTCTTCCTCCTCCTCTCTCCTCTCTCCTCCCTTTCCCTCTCCCCTTCCCCCTCCTTTCCCTCCCCTCCTCCTCTCACCTCTCCTCTCCATCCAAAATCCCCCCCTCACTCCCCCTCCTCAACTCTCTCCTCCCTCTCCCTCTCCGTTCTCCCTCTCATTCCCTGCTTCCCTCTCCTCTTCCTCCTCTCTCCCTTCCCCTCCACCTCCCGCCTCTCTTCTCATCTCTCTCTCTCACACACACACACACACTCACACAAAGGTCTTCCACCAGGTGTCTGGATCTGTTTCTGGATTTTTATGGATTATTTAATTTTTAATAAGTTTTTAGTAGGTTTAATTTTTAAATATTTCATTTGTGCATTTCTATTATAATTATTCACATTTGTATTTTATTTTTAAATTATTTCTCAAAATGTAACATTTTTGTGAATTTAATTTTAAGCATTTTTAATGTCTTTATTTAAAATTTTAAATTTCTATAAATAATTTCATTTTTGTTATATTTTAATTGTTTTTATTTTGAAATTACTTATTAAAATTGGACATTTCTATAAATTATTTCATTTTTAGTAAGCATTTTAATTTAATTCTTTTTTTAACTATTTACATTTAGACATTTTTATGAATTGTCATTACATTTTTTGTGTGCATTTTTAAATAAGTTATTTAAATTTTACTTAAAATAAAAACTTTAACTTTAACTTTAACTGAAAACCAAAAGTATATTTCAGTTTGGAAATGCGTGGCTTTGTTTGATTGGCTGCTCAGTGGACCAAAGCTGCCAGTTACTGTACTTTATAATGCAAAATTTAAAATGTGCAGATAATGTAGGTGAGATTTGGAGGCAGTTTTAAGTGTAATTTGAGGTGTTTTACTGCGATTAAAGGATCTTTAATTCTCTGATGAGACAAATACTGAAATCTTCATCAGTGGAGAAAAATTTGAAATATTAAAAGTACATCAATGGAGGCAAACTCCAGCACATTGTTGTTGTTTTTATTTTTTTTATGCTGTTATCTATTGTTAAATTGTGGTATTTATATTTCAAAAAAATCAAATTATGGTCATTAATGACTCACCCTCATGTCGTTCCAAACCCGTGCGACCTCCGTTCATCTTCGTAACACAGTAATTAAATAATATATTTTAGATTTAGTCCGAGAGCTTTCTGGCCCTCCATTGAGACATGTATGTACGGTAGACTGTCCACGTCCCAGAAAGGTAATAAAAACATCTTCAAAGTAGTCCATGGTGACATCAGAGGGTCCCCCCGTTAGAATTTTTTGAAAGCATCGAAAATACATTTTGGTCCAAAAAATATCAAAAACTACTACGACGTTAATTCAGCATTGACCTTCTCTCTTCTCTTTCTTCTCCCGGGTCTGTTAGGAGCGCGTTCACAACACTGCAGTTTTAGTGATATCCGGTTCACGAACGAATCACTCGATGTAACCGGATCTTCTTGAACCGTTCACCAAATCGAACTGAAATCGTTTGAAACGGTTCCGCGTCAACAATAAGCATTATCCACAAATGATCTTAAAGCTGTTAACATTTTTTTAACATGGGTGACACCCTCCCCTGAGTTCAAATAAACCAATATCCCGGAGTAATTCATTTACTCAAACAGTACACTGACTGAACCGAGCCGATAACGAACGAAACATTGACTTGTTCTCGAGTCAAGCCAAACCGGTTTGCAATCGGTTTTCGGATCAACCGGTAGTTGTATTGATGGAAGTATCCTGTTTCTTTCTCCGCGAAACCGGTTCTTCTTTTCGGACAGTTTTGATTTCAATAAACCCGGTTGCCCGAAAAACGGTTCACCAGTCTTTTTTGCGCATCGACGTAATGACTTCATTGGCGATGATTGCCCTTGATTCAAGCCTTCGGTTTACCCGCGCTCATAACATAGCACTGTAGAATCTGGTTCAGAATCAATTCAACACCAAAGAACCAGTTCAGTTCGAGTGGACCGGCGCTGTGGTGTCAGTTCTGAATCACGCATGCGCAGTATCAGCTCAGCTCCTTCGTTTCCTCGAATCCGGCCGCGTCCGACATAGAAGCAAACGGTTCTTGACTCGAGAATGAGTCAATGTTTTTCGTATCGTTCAGCTGTGCTTGGTTTCAGTCAGTGTACTGTTTGAGTATAATGAATTACCTCCGGGATATTGGTTTTTATTTTGAACTCAGATTGAGGGTGTCAGCCATGTTAAAAAAGTTAACAGCTTAAGTCATGTTGGTGGATTAATGCTTATTGTTGACGCAGGCTAACTGTTTCAACGATTCAGTTCGATTTGGTGAAACTGGTTCAAGAAGATCCGGTTACATCGAGTTGATTCGTTCGCGCAACCGGATATCACTAAACTAGTCCACGGATGTCGTGCTTGAACGCGCTCACACCAGACCCGGGAGAGAAGTCAATGCTGAATAAAGTCGTAGTTTTTGAATATCTTTTTTGGACCAAAATGTATTTTCGATTGCTTCAAAAAATTCTAACGGACCCTCTGATGTCGCACATGGACTACTTTGAAGTAATGTTTTTTTATTACCTTTCTGGACGTGGACAGTATACCGTACATACATTCTCAATGGAGGGACAGAAAGCTCTCGGACTAAATCTAAAATATCTTAGACTGTGTTCCGAAGATGAACGGAGGTCTCACGGTTTTGGAACGACCATGAGGGTGAGTCATTAATGACATAATTTTTTGATTTTTTGGGTGAACTATCCCAAATATTAAAAGTACATCAATGGAGGCAAACTCCAGCACATTGTGGTATTTATATTTATATTCTTTGGAGTTTTAGTGAAGTGAAAGTGAGTTGAGGAAACATTAAATCCATGTTGAGACAATTGCATGAGAAATCCAGGCAAATATTACCTCATTTAAAAACATTATGGTGCATTTTCATATATGATGTACTTATTAACAAATTGAAGTGCAAAATAAAGAAAAAATCTGAGCTTGGTCATTTTTAATGAGTTGTCATTTTGCATGTATTAACTAACTAAATAAATAAATACCAAGCTTTATACTATCCAGTGCTTTTATTTTTATTTTACTTGAGTATTCCCATTTTTAATGAATTGTCATTTTTGTGTGTAATAAATAAATAAAGCAGTCAAGCACTTGAAAGTGCTTAGTATTTATTTTATTTTTTTTACTTATTTTAATTTCACAGTTATTAATAAATTATTTTTGCATGCTTTAAATAAAGAAAATTAAGCACTGTCTGGTTTTATAATTTATGATTTGCACATTTAATTTATGATTTGCACATTGACATTTGTAATGCTCCTTTTTTCTTTTTTTTCTTTTGCAAATAAATAACTGGACAGTGCTTAGTATTTATTTATTTAATTTCACTTATTTTGTTTTAATTTTACCATTTTTAATGAATCATAATTTTTGCATGCATTCAATAAATGAAAAAATAAGCACCGTGTGGTTAATTTATGATTTGCACATTGTCATTTGTAATGTTCAATATGTTTATTTATTTATGTATAGTGCTTATATATATTTATATGGTGCTTAGTATTTTTCAATTATTTTATTTACTTTAATTTTAACATTCTTAACTAACCGTAATTTAAATAAAACAAATTAAAAAGCACTGTCTGTTTTTTTAAATTAATGATTTGCACATTTGCATTTGTAATGGTCAATATGTTTGTTTATTTATTTATTTATTTATTTTTTGTTTATTTATTTATTTATTGCATAAATATATTGATTTGTTTTTTTTTTTTTTTTTTTTTTTTTTTTATTTTTAATTATTTTTTAATATTGTTTGGAAGAGAGAGAGAGCCCGGCCTCTCTCCGATGAAATTCTGCAGTTTATTTGTGACTCAAATAAGGAATATAAAAATAAACCTCATGTTTTAAAAATAGAAATATCAAATATCAAATCACAGTTTTTCCCCTCCGTGCACGACCCAGATTCATATGGTTGTCCAAATTACTCAAAATTAAATAATAAAATAAATCTTGAAATATATAAATAAATTGTTAAATACTTAATCAAATAATTAAATGCATAAATACATACATTATTAAATATTTCTTCATGTATACGTTTATACGACAACCGTAACCCCGAAAATGAAATGTGGATTATGGTTTAATTAAATATTTATTGATTGATTTAATATAATTGAATGAATGAATTATTTTTTATTAATTAATTTAATGTATTGTTTTATTTTTTTTAATGTTTAATTATGTAGTATATTTAGTGTTTTATTTATTTATTTATAATTTTATTTTTAGTAGTTTTTTTTGTGTATTATTTTGGCTGTGTCTTTAAGAGAGGCATTAGGAGCGGTCTGAGGGGTGTGCGGGCGCGTGCAAGGTCGCTCACCTGCAGCGCGCCACCGTTTACAGCCGTGCTGCCCGGTTACAGCGCGGAGCGCGCATCAAACCCGCACGCGCCGCGCCCGTTTAAGGGCGGATCGGGATTTCTTTTAAACGCCGCCTCGCTGGAGTTTCGCGTTTGTCCGGGATTCTCTGCTCATCCACGTTCTTCTACAACAGCTGGCGTGACGCGGGCTTTTACTAGAATAATTCCGTTCGAACGCACGTTTCTGGCATAAACGCCGGGCGCTTTTGTGTTGATGCAAATGATGCGCCCGGTAAACGCGCGGCGGGGAGAGCGGCGCGTCCGTCGCTCGCGCTGATGACAATAGCGGACTCCGGCGATCAGAGAGCGCGATAGAAACAGAAAGAAGGAACGTTCACCGGGAAGGACAATGTCTCTCAGCAGAAGCATCGAGCTCGAGCACTTTGACGAGCGGGACAAGGCGCGCCGCTCCAAACGCGCCGCCGCCGGCGGTTCGGGCTCGCGCGCGAGCAGTCTGGTCCCGAGCCCCGCACACAGCGCCAACTGCAGCATCTACCGCACGCGCACGCTGCAGGCGCTCAGCTCCGAGAAGCGCGCCAAGAAGGTCCGCTTCTACCGGAACGGAGACCGGTACTTCAAGGGTCTGGTGTACGCGGTGTCCGGCGACCGCTTCCGATCCCTGGACGCGCTGCTGGCCGAACTGACGCGCGCGCTCGCCGACAACCTGCACCTGCCGCAAGGTGTGCGCAACATCTACAGCGCGGACGGCGCGAGGAAGATATCGAGGATCGTGGATGTTGTGGAGGGTGGTGAGTTATTGGAGGAATCATGGAGGAGTTTTTTTTTCGTCTGCGAGACGTATTATTTTTTTAGAGTGTTTGCTCATCTGCAATACTTCAATGAGAAGTTCCCGATCAGATGTTACACAGACGTTTGTTAGATGTCTTTAAGGTGTCCATGATTTAGATCAGACATCTTATAGACGTCTGGCAGATGCTCTCCAGATCAAGCGATCGTTACCAGACATCGTCAGTGTAGGGTCGCGTCGTGAAGTATGAAAGGTTGCAGGTTCGAAGCCCTTTAATGGTCCACAGAGGTTCCTCACTTACAAACATGAGGTGTAGCGAAATATTATTATATTATTCGTATTATATACACACAAAATAGGTTATATTATTATTTTTAATATAATACAATGAACTACAACCTCTGTTACGATAGTATTTGGCAGCGATTAAATGTTTTGCAAAAAGAGACACAGCATTAATATGTTTGATATCTAAATGTTTGATGAATACGGGAACCGATAAGATTCGGAATCAGAATCGGAACTGATCAAATTTAAACGACACCCCACCCTAATTATATGTAATAATAATATAATAATAATGTAACCAAAAAAATTAAGAAAAAAAGTATTAAAATTAAGAAAAAAGTATAATAAAAAAAATAAAAATATATAATTTTTTTTCTTTAAAAATGTATGTTTAATTTTATTTTTATTTAAAACTGAAAATTTAAAATTTAAAATATTTTTTTAAAATAAAAAATGTTGAATTAAAATAATAAAAACATGTTACATTAAAATAATGTTAAAACAAAAATGTCTTATAATTTTTAAATAAAACATTTAAAAATTAAGGGAAATAATTTTAAAACAAATCATCATCATTTAAATGTAAAATTACAAGAAATAATTTTAAATGAAAAGCAATCAAAATTAAAAAAATTTTTAAAAATTTATGAAATTTATTATATTAGAAAACTTTGATATTATTTTATTTGGAACAAACACTGCTACAAAAACAATAAAATAAATGTTATAATCTTACCTCATACACAATTAGTCTCGTTGTGGAAACCGCGCACATTCCCCTCCAATTCTAATTACTGCAATGGAGGAAAATAATTATTATCATTACTATCAGTTAACAAATGTAAAATTTCAAAGAAAATCCTTAAATACATTGCAATAATAATAATATTTTCATGGAAAATTGTCATGGAAATGATGTTCCAGTACATAAAAATATATTAAAAACTACTTGAATAGGCATTACATTTATGCAAAACACAATATAATTTTTTATGGCAAAAATTAGAATTCTCTGAAAGATTTTGATAGAAATTATCCTAGCAACCATAAAGCAATTTTGACTTTATATAATTTTGTTACTCTGTGCTAGGATTTTCCGAAACTGGGGTTCATGAGTACATGGAAATACTGTAATAAATTAAATAATAAAACTATGAAAGTAAAATGAATAATTTTAAAATAAAACTTGTAAAAAATGTACACAACTTTAATTAATTTTATTAATTAATTTTATTTAAAATAATTTAATTAATAATAAATAATAATAATAAACAATTAAAATAATTTAATGTAAATTAAAAAAGACATATTCGACCAAATAATTTAAAAATAAAACAAAAAGATCTATATAGCTTTCATTTATGGTTATTTCAGTTTTAATTTTAGTAATGAAACCTATTTCTGTTATTTGCCACATTTCTGATTTTTGTCATATTTTGTGAGTTAAATCATTTAGAAAATGTGAAATAAAAAAAACAATAATTTAACATTAAGATGAATTATTTAAAATATACCATTTAAAAATAAATAAACAAATGTGAAAATGTGAAATGTGAAACAAATGTTAAATTAAAAAAATATTTAGAAATAAAACAAAAAATGTAGAATTAAAAAAATATTTAGAAATAAACAAGTAAAATAAAGTTTGAAATTTTTGAAGAAAAATTAAAATATACAATAAAAAAAATAAAACATTAATTTGAAAATAAAATAATTGGTTTTAAAGTAAAAAAATGTAAAAATAATAATTTAGAATTTTTTTAAGCAAAATGAAAATATAAAATATTTTTTCAATTATAACATTTGAACTTACAATAAATAATTTTAAAATAAATGTGATTTTTTTTTAGAAAAAAAAACAATATTTTTTTTGAAGCCAAATAAAAATATAAAATTAAAATAAATAATTTTTAAATAAATGAATTAAAATACAACACTTACTAAAAGATGAAACATTGTATTTGTTAACCTGCATCCACGTGACCATGAATTGGTTGAATTATGACGTATATCTGAGCTCAGTTTATGAATCTGGACTGACCAGCCGTGTTCCTGCCGCAGGTGAGAGTTATGTCTGCGCCTCAAACGAGCCCTACAGGAAGGTGGACTACACCAAGAACATCAACCCTAACTGGGGCTCACGGCTGGCAGGGGCAGGGGCGGGGCCAGTGGGTGGGGGTGGGGCCGGGGGCGGAGCCGAGCGTCCAGGGCCTCAGCGCACAGCTGGAGAGTCGAGGGAGGCCAAAGACTTCATCAAACCCAAACTGGTGACGGTGATCCGGAGCGGCGTGAAGCCCAGGAAGGCCGTGAGGATCCTGCTGAATAAGAAGACGGCGCACTCGTTTGAGCAGGTGGCTCGCAGACATCACCGAATCAATCTGGATTGAGTCTTCGTGAAGAGACTCTACACGCTGGACGGAAAACAGGTGCGGCTGCCAAAATACACATCATAAACACAAAAACTGGATTTATTTTGCACAAACAGAAAAGGATACAAGCTCTAACACTCGTGTTCATCAGTCAGACAGGTTCAGTTCAAGCTCAAAACGGCCACATGTCAGTCTGTTAATCAGGCTGATCAATAATCATCTATTAGGAATAGCTACATCCTGCTCATGGATTATTTCAAGAGCATTTGCATTTCCTGAAGAGACTCAGAATCAGTGCTAGAGTATTACTTTAGTTCTGTTTTTATACTGCTAATAGTATTTACTGCTATTTTGAATTAGCTTTTATTTTACAGTCAGTTTTCATTTTAAAAGTCTTAGTCATTTTATTTTTGTTTTAGTACTTTTTAAATCTTCCTTTTAGTTTTTACAATAGTTTTCTAATATTTTATTTTATTTTATTTTAATGATTTAAAACTATTTTCAGTAGTTTTAATGAACAATAACAACACAAAAATGACTATTTAAAGCGACCGAAAATCGATATGAATCGATATGAAAATCTTGAATCTTGAAATTTCAGTCTGTTCCAACTTACAAAGCAGTGCTCCAGACACATTTATGATGCTTTATGGTCGTATTTGGAGCTCAGTAACGCTTTCATCAGATGCAGTAGAGCAGTG
>NC_056594.1:19127603-19152603 GCF_018340385.1 Cyprinus carpio | reverse complement strand
CTTGGCAACTGGAAGAAATATAAAGTGAAAATTTTTTGTTTTTATTTTTATTAATGTTTATTTATTCATTTAGTTTAATTTTAGTTATTTTAGGTTGTTAAACTAAACAAAAAAAGATAAATGTTGCCTTTATTCATATTCATTTAGTTATTTCAGCAATTTGAGTTGTAAGTTTAAATGTAAGATTTTATTTCATTTAATTTCTGTTAACATTTATTTTATTTCAAGTAACAAATATATATAAAAATATATTTTGTTAACTATAATAATTGACTCCAACTTCTTTAAATCTGTGCAGTTATGAAATTTAACATAGTAGTGTATTTTTTGTATTATAATTTGTTTTTTTGTATATGTTGATTTAATTCAAATTATACGTCATTACGAGGAAAAAAACATATATAAGTCGCACTGGACTATAAAGTCACATTTATTTAGAACCAAGAACCAAGAGAAAACATTACAGTCTACAGCCATGAGAGGGCGCTGTATGTTGCTCAGTGCTCCTGTTACCTATCAGATCGGCTGCATATTTTACCATATTTTACAGTTTTGTAATCTGCAGAATAGGATTTTCCTTTAGGGGCATTTTGTTTGCATTCAGTCTTTCTCAACTGTCTTTAAGTTAATATTTCAGTTAACAGTTTTCAGTTGTTTTCAGTTAATGTTTCCAGGGGTATGCTACAGGAGCACTGAGCAGCATAGAGCGCCCTCTCGCGGCTGTAGACGGTAATGTTTTCTCTTGGTTCATTTCTCTTGGTTCATGTCAAATTAATTTTGATAAATAAGTCGCACCTGACTATAAATCGCAGGACCAGCCAAACTATGAAAAAAAGTGCGACTTATAGTCCGGAAAATACGGTATCTAGTAAACTAGTAAACATTTTCAGATATTCACTCACTACACAACAGTGAAACACAGCAGAGATTCTGATTGGTTGACTGGTGTTGACAGGAGCACCTGATAGCCAATGAGGTGGGGATACTGCGCAAGGTTCATCACCCCAGCATCATTATGCTAATAGAGGAGCTGGACACGCCCACTGAACTGTACCTGGTGATGGAGCTGGTGAAGGTCAGCTAGCCGTACACACACACACACACACACACACACACACACCTAATCCCAGTATGAGTAGTTTGTGGTGGTGTTGTGTTGTTTTTCTGTGTGGTGTTTTTTTGTTTGGTGGGATAACTTTTTGATGGAATTACTTGGTGAGAGAAGTAAGCGGAGTGGTGTTCAAGCTGAATGCTGCGCTGCGATACCTGCACAGAATGAACATCGTGCACCGAGACATCAAACCAGAGAACCTGCTGGTACACACACACACACACACACACACACACACACACACACACACACTCTCTGTCACACACACACACACACACACATTCTCTGTCTCATACACACACACACAAACACACACACACACACACGCACGGCGCACACACACACTCACACTCAGACATGCACACAAACACACGCACACACTCGCGCACACAAACACACACACTTGCGCACACAAACACACACACACATGCACACACACTCGTGCACACAAACACACATGCACACACACTCGCGCATACAAACACACACACACACACACACACACACACACATTCTCTCTCTCTCACACACACACACACACACACACACACACTCACACACACTCATGCAGCAACAGAGACATACTTTGTTTGTGTGCAGGTGTGTGAGTATCCAGACGGCACTAAGTCTCTGAAGCTGGGTGATTTTGGGCTGGCGACGGTGGTGGAGGGACCGCTGTACACCGTCTGTGGGACGCCTACGTACGTCGCCCCGGAGATCATCGCAGAGAGCGGGTACTACTCCATTACTAAAACTCTGAACGATCTCTCTTTTATGTGTTTATAAATTTGCTTTTTGTCTTATTTTTCTGGTTTATTGTTTATATTGTTTTATAGTTTAGGGTGTTTTATCCGGTCAGAGCTCTTTCAGTGGCTTCTGCTGTCAGATCTTGAGTGATTTTGATCAAGTAAAGGTCAGAATAACTGCAGTAATATCTCCAGATGAACTCTTACTGGACTGAAGCAGCTCAGCTTTACTTGATTCTCCATCAATCATGTTTTAGAGTCTCAAATCTGATCATCAGGATCTTTTTGAGGAGCGTTTGTTTCCAGAAGCTTTACTTTCACTGTTCCTCAGCGGAGGAATGATCTTCACAAGCCTCCAGAGCATCTCACATCTTTTGAGGAGCCTTTATTTCTTCATCTCTCAATCACTGCATTATATGTTTGGATCATTTAAATCTCATCTTACTTAGACAGTTTACTGGAGATATAGAGCACAGACTCATATTTAGATCATTTTATGTCAGTATCTGCTGCACTGTTAGAAAGATCTCATTGATTTATATGACAAGCATCAGAATTGCATCATTTAACAATGCTTCAGTGATTCTTTACTTAGTAGTTGCTATTAGTTGCGTTTAGTGTTAATGTATTTAGTTTAATTACATTTTAATACCATCACCCTGAGTTTATTTTTCTGTTTATGTGGTCAGAAAAATGTATCAAGATTTAAAAAATGCTTAGATATTTGTACTGGAAAATGCGAAAAGTTGCTCCGACAACTAGTTGAAATAAAACAAGTTTAAATGTTAACTGAAACAAACTAATCAAATACTTTATTTCAAGTAACATTTTCAGGGTTTGGGCTAACTCTAATAACCGTGCTGTAGAAAACAAATATTTAAGTGTTTCATAAGGTCTGGTTTGATTGTGTGCTGCAGGTACGGGCTGAAGGTGGACATCTGGGCTGCGGGTGTGATCACGTACATCCTGCTGTGCGGCTTTCCTCCGTTCCGCAGCGAGAAGAACCTGCAGGAGGAGCTGTTCGAGCAGATCTTACTGGGCAGACTGGAGTTCCCCTCGCCGTACTGGGACAACATCAGCCTCTCTGCTAAAGTGAGCGAGGAACAGCCACACAAACACACAATAAACACTCACGCAGCATGCACTTTCACTTTTTACTTTCAAGTTATGAATGGTTGAACTACGGCATATTGTAACTTTCCATATCGCAATTCTTGCAGCATAAACTTGCAATTCTGAGAAGTTCAGTTGTGCAGTTACCTTTACTACCTCTTGAATTTTTACTTTGAGGCAGACACAAAAAAAAAGTCAGAATTGAGAGAGGTGAACTTGGTGAACTTTAACTTGCAGTTGTGAGAAAAAAAGGTCACAATTACTTGTTTTATTTATTTAAGCTTCCATAAGAATCTGATGTGTCTTTTGCAGGATTTAATTGGGAAGATGCTGCAAGTGAATGTTGGTGCTCGTTACACGGCTGACGAGGTGCTGGAACACCCCTGGGTGCTGGTGAGGACACACACACACACACACACACTCAAAAGTGACAGTAAAGACATTTCTAATGTTACAAAGTATTTCTGTTTCAAATAAATGCTGTTCATTTGAACTTTCTGTTCATCTGTGAATCCTGAAAAATAAAATGCATCACAGTTTACTCAAAAATATTGTGCAGCACAACTGTGTTCAACATTGATAATAATCAGAAATGTTTCTTGAGCAGCAAATCATCATATTAGAATGATTTCTGAAGATCATGTGACACTGAAGACTGGAGTAATGATGCTGAAAATACAGCTGCACATCACAGAAATAAATTACATTTTAACAGATATTCACATAGAAGACAGCTGCTTGAAATTGTAAAAATATTTCAATTTTTTTACTCTATTTTTGATTAGATAAATCCAGCCTTGGTGAGCAGAAGAGACTCTTTCAGAAAATCTTACAGTCATGTAAATGTCGTTGTGTGTGAGCAGGACGACGCTGTGATGGACACTAACATGGCGTGTGAGATGGAAGATGTTGAATCTGAAAACACACACAACAGCACAGCAGCAGAGGCTGAGGTGACACACACACACACACACACACACACACACACAATTACCTTCAGCTGATACACTGTGTCTCGTTTCCTCTGTTACAGGTGGATCATCTCCATGGTAACAACCTCATACATAATTCTTTTTTTTTTTAAGAAATTGCATTTATTTAGCATTAAAATGATCAAAAGTGGCAGTAAAGCCAGTTATGATGTCACAAAAGATTTCTATTCCAAACAAATGCTGTGAATGCTGAGTGTAACAGCTGATTGTTTCTGACCGTGTGTACAGTAGATGACAGCTGGCAGTAGTCTGATGAATCTCTCCGGAGGCGCAGAAGAAGAGAAACCCTGATCACCACCACAAACCTCAACACCGAGACCAGACCAGACCGGACCGGACCGGGCCACCTTCTCTCAGCATCCTCTGTCTAGTTCTTAGTAGCACTGACCAGTTCATTCATAAATATGACTTAGTCCTCATATTTAAGTGTTAGCCTCTTGCTGAATCCTCTAGCACATCCCATATTCACACAGCATCCAGGCAGTGTGTTTACATGCACTCAGTTCTGTCAGTCCGAACGAATCCAGTCTGATTTCAGACTCTGAAAGTTATTTATATGAACTTTTGCAGTTGAACTTTTATATGAACACTAAACTCTGCAGTTCACATATTATTATTATTATTATTTTTTTAGCAGATAGTTAGTAAATATTCATTCTCCTCCACTGACCAGCTAACAAATATGTTTTAAGTATGTTTTAGTAACGTTAAGTTATAAAAATATTTTTTCTGAATGTTCTCTGGACATTCCAAACTTCCAGATTTATAAATGTTTTAATTGTTTTTCTTTGTTTTGCGAATGTTACTTTGCAACCATTGTAGAAACGTTACTTTTGAATGTTCTCTGAGCGTTCTGAAACAAAAGTAGTAACAAAAACCATTACAGTAGATGAACATCCAACTAAAATACTTCAATTTTTTCATAATTTTTGGCAGTGTTACTTTTGAATGATCTCTGAACATTCTAAAACTAGTTACATTTAAAAAACTTAAGATAAGTGTCAAACTAAAAAAAAGAAAAAAGTTCCAGAAACGGAGTATAAATAATGTTTTTGTGCTAAAGTTCTGAGAACGTTCCTAAAGACCAGAGAACGTTGAGTGAACATTCCATTAACGTTACTCTATTAACGCTCATAAGCTTGCGAGAACCTTAACCAAAGTTCAGAGAACGTTAGCGGGGTTCATTCGCTCGCAGGAGGTAGATAAATAAGCACATTCGTAAAACATGCAAAACAGAGATCTCTCAGCACTTTCAAAGTTTTTTTGTATCTGTTAACTTTAAAAATTTTTTTGGATTTGTTTTGTTTTTTTTTACTTTTGATGTATTATTTTAGGTCTGCAGCACCCCTTATTACAATCAGATTCGGACTGACTGATGGAGGTACATGATAATAACCGGGTTATCTGAGTGCATGTAAACATGTAAGAATCTAGTCCTCCGCGTTCATTTTCTCCCGTTCTGGTCTGTGTTTGTACGCAGGGCTTCAACTAAACCAGCGACCTCGACTTTTACTGCACTGTGTCCTGAACCTGCTCCTCTTTCTCTCTCTCTGTACATATGTGTCGATGTTAGTGTTTGATCAGATGCATCATTAGAGTCTCATCTCAGACATCTGCGTCTTTATAAGTTACCTGAACGCGTTTAGAGCGCGCGGCCGTCTGGAACTGAACGAGAACGAGACGTTTCAATTGTGTTGCGGGATGTTTCTTTACGTCTGATTTGTGTGAACATGTGTGTTACGAGCCTGATGTAGTGTTATGACTTTGATTTACACCAAAACTTCAGCCTTTACTGAATGAGAGTGTGTGTGTGTTTATGTCCATGAAATGCCTCCGTTGTTAAGAACTGTTCATTTAATTTGATCTGAACGGTCGCTTGTGGAATCAACGGTATTAACTTTTGTACGGTGGCTGTGCGGGGCCTAAAGCTCCTTGTAATTATGGATTTATTTCATGTTTTGGTTTGTATTGCAACAATACATCATTAGTAGCTGAACGCGACTCTGTGTTTTATTGCACGTGAACGGTGACTGAAATCAAACCGAACGCTGGTAATGTCTCAAATTTAAGCGTGAATCCACTTTTTGGTTTCAAGCAAGTGTGATAGAGATTTCGCCGGGAAAAATCTAAGCGTCTAGAATCCAGAACAGAAAGTGTCAAAAACTGCTGTACTCGAAGGAAAGCTTGACTGTTGATTAAATGATTAAGAAAGAGAAAGAACAATGCTTGATAAGTTTTAATTTTGGTTTGGTTCTGTAAACAAGTTCATCTGGTCACATACACACACGTACACACACACACACATGTCAGTACAGTTCAGGAGATGCCCTCACTAACCTCGTTTAACTGTATTACATCTAATTAAGGCAAATGCAGAAACGCTCATCAGGCACATGACAGGACGGCCGTGTGTTCAGGGGTCCAGCAGCACTTGGATGTAGTTTTTAGGGATGATGCCACGTTTCCCACCGGATTCTCCGAGGAACCACTCAGCATCCATGTCCTCCAAACCACACACCACATCTCCTGCCTGCACACACACACACACACGTAAAACATAAAACCCATATTTAACAAAACATTAAAATACATTTTATTTAAATTAGTATTAATAAATATGACTTAGTTATATGATAAAATATTAATGAATTAATCAATCATTATATTTGAATATATATCAATTATATATAATATTTTCATAATTATATTATAATTGTTATACAATACACACATGTATATAATTACAACAGATAAATATAATTACAATATATTTACAATATTAAATTGTTTTAGAATTACATATTAAAACTATATTAATATATATAAAATATAAGTATTAACTAAATTTTAATATTTTATTGTGTGTGTATATATATATATATATATATACATATTAACTATATACTGTATATACATTTAATTACAATATGTAATTGTTTTTATTATTTGTTTTTACATAATTATATAATTTTATATATACATTTTTAAAATATATTTTCATTAATGCTGATATAAATTTTCCTAAAATTAAAAACAAAAATGAAATAATATATATATTTATTTATTTATTCCTTCAAATATATCTTAAACTTATAAATATATAAAATATGCATTTAATAAAATTATGTTTATTTATTTGTTGGTAGGCACCGTATTTTTATGATTTTTTTTTTCCCATGAATTTTCCAGGCTGTATAGACCTTCAGACAGAGCTCGTCCTCACACTCAGGAGTGAAATCATAAAGTGCTCGTCCTCTGATCCTCGCTCCTGCAGGGGGCGCTGGAGAGAAAGAGACGGCCTGTCACATTACAGATGCATGATATATCTCTGAGCATATTAATCATAATGAGCTTTTTGATGATCTAATAAAGCAGTTAAAATCAACACCGGTTTCAAAAGCACTAAACAGTAACTCAGTTCTGCGCTGAACATGTCAGAGTATTAAAAATACAGTGTAGACTGACATTACTTTCATCTTTCGACACTGGCCAGTCTCGGTCACGCTCACTGCTGATTGGTCCGTGGTTAATGAATATTCAGAGGGGGCATGTTTATTTACCAGGAGAGTCCAGAGCCAGTTTCCGTGGCAACGCTTCAGTTTCCTCTATAGCCTGGACGAAACTGAGAGGGAAGATTCCCTTCTGTCCGTTCAGGAGGCCACGCCCCCACTCCTCATTTACATATTCCATTAGAGTGATGACATCACCCTCAGTGAAGGACAGCTCCCCCTCCTCCCCCTCGAATGCAAAACGAGCCACGACGCACCTGGACGGAGCAACACAGGAGCTGATTGTTATGAATTATGCAAGTTTTACTGGCATCAGTTTTGTGAAATTTGTGACTGACATAGTTTTTAATGACCAATGAATTTCCATGACTAAAAATTTTCATACGTATACCTAAATTACATATTTTATATATATAAGTGCTGTCAAATGATTATTCGCAATTAATCACATCCAAAATAAAAGTTTTTGTTTACATACTATATGTACTGTGTACTGTTTATTTATTATGTATATATAAATACACAAATACAGTTTATATTTTGAAAATATTTACATGTATATACATTTATATATTTATATTATTATATTTTATATTATATATAAATATATTTAATATATAAACAATTTTTATATATATATATATACATATGCATGTGTGTATATTTATATATACACATAATAAATACACACAGTACACAGTACATATATTATGTAAACAAAATATTTAATCTTGGATGCAATTAATAATTTGACAGCACTAATATGTGTACATATATATATATATATATACATATAACTTATGTTAATAAATGAATTATGCATGTTTTATATGTTGATATGAATTATGCTTGGTTTATTTTTATTAGATATTATTGTAAGAATTTTTTTATTTTTATTTTTTTTACATGCAAACAAATGCAAAACAAGCCACAAAGAACGTGAGGAAGAGTGGAGCTGTAAATAAAAAGGCATTATTTTTTAGATTTTATTAAAATATGTGTTTTTAAATATATTATTTCTCATCCTGTTTCACCTGTTCTGTGCATTTTGTTGGCTCTGCTGCTCCAAGGGCTCTTTGTCCAGCAGAAGCTCACTGACAGTCACGTCTTGACCTTGACCTTTGACCTCTCCTGACGAGCAGAGGTCGTGGAGTGTGCTTGATGGTGTTTGTGGGACGTCTGTATCATCCAGGACAATCAGGTGCTCTTCTTCCTGAAGCAGTAGATAATATTTCATGACAGTTTACAATGTTTGCATAATATGCGAGTGTGTGTGTGTGTGTGTGTGTACACTGACATGCAAAGATGTTTCCTCGTGTGGCTCCTCTTGCTCTTTGCTGGTATCCTCCAGCTCTGCATCTCCCTGAAGAACGTTGCTCTAATGCACAAACACACAAAGCAGCTGCTGTTTTATTTATAGACCTCCTGAGATTTTTTCTCATATTTATGTGCGAGCTGCTGTTTCCGAAAGTGCATGTTGATTTATACAATCACACAGATGGATTGTTACATATGACCTGTGCACTAAATTCATGCAAGAGCACCTGACAGTTTGTTTAAGGAGCTGAGTATTTTGAGTAAATTGCAGCATCATAATTGGCCACATGACATGCGAGAACCAAAGGCATGTCTAAAGGTGTTGTTTTACATTTGAACCAACAAGAAAAATAATTAGAAGACTTAAGAACTGTTATACTAATACAGTATTTATTAATATTACAAATTTTATTTTTATATTTTAAGTTTATTTTAATTTTAGTTTTAGTAATTTTACTTTTTAATATTTTGATATACAGTAATTTTATTTTTATTTCAGTTTTAGTTTTTTTTTTTTTAGTGTTTTTAATGTTATGTATTTTTTTTAAAAAATTTAAGTTTCATATAATATTTATTTCATTATTTTATTATATTTCAATTCATTACAATTCTTTTTGGTAATTGCATTGTACTTTTGTCGTTTTTCTTTTATTATTATTTCTATTTATGTTTAATTAATTTTTATTTCAGTTTTAGTTTGTGTAAACATTTTATTTCAGTTGCCATGGCATCATTTCTAATTATCTAAGTTTAATATAACATTAATATTTTATTACATTTTATTAAGTTTTAGTAATTTTATTATGTTCTTTTGTCATGTATATTTAGCTAATTTATTATTTAATACATCTTTTTTTCAGTTTTTGTAATCTATAAAGGCAACATTTGTCATTTTCATGAACATTTTTTAAGTTTAAGTTTTTAATCCAGTATTTATATTTTATTTTATTGAGGGTTTATTTAAATTTTCAAAAACAAATTTTAATATTTTCATTTTTAGTTTTAGTTAACAATACCACACAGCTTCAGTAGACTTGGAATAAAGCGCACAATCACAATTCACTTTCAATTTATGAAAAACAGCAGCTCATACATTCTGCCAGTGATCTCATTTTTGTTTTCCACCAAAAAAAGAAAGTCATAGTGGTTTTGTTTTTTAATGTCTTAACCCTTAAATAACACACAGGACATTTTCCTGTGGTTGTTCTTATATAAGATGGTTGTTATGAATAATAGAATAGTGGTTGTTGTGCGGATGTCCTGGTTTGGGGCGGGGTGGGAGGGCGGGCCTCTCTTTGGCACCCTGCTGCCTGGCCGCTGATTGGTCACAGCAGGGGAGGAGGAGGAGCCTGGTAGTTTGGTCCCTTTGATTGGAGGAGGGCGGAGTGGGAGGAGTTTGCTGCCACTGGGTCTGAGACACAAAGAGAGAGAATGAGAGATGAAAAAAAAAACCCAGACACCTGATTTTGGAGGAAAAACGCTGCAGTACCTCGGAGGAAGAGAAGGAATGGAGGTGTCAGGAGCTCTGAAAACATCCACCGTGGCCTGAACACACACACACACACACACACGATCATCATCAACATTAAATGCTCATTCTAATAGGGAAAGTTCCTCATAAAGGTGGTTTATAAGCAGATATAATGCACCTGTGAGGTGGGTGGTGTCTTTTTGAGCACAGGTGGAGGTGGACGGAAGTGTTTGGGGACCGACGGACCTGTATAAACAACACAGACCCTCGTTAAACATTAAGCTGTGCAAAGTTACGTTTTGATTGAGAGGCTGCATGATTAACCGAAATTATGACATGACTTGTCATGATCAAATCACAAAGACTGTGATTTAATTAAATTAATAAATGTGATGCGTGTTTCATAGTGAAGCGCGGCACTGTGTTCATTTACACACAAACCGCTCCAGGGCTTTCAGCGTCTCGGTTCACAGTAAACGCTGCTTCAGATGATCTCATCCCTGCATTTGCTCTGAGTTTGAGTCACTTACAGTATAATGTGCATTTGGAAATGCAACATGCACCAAATACCATCACAAACTCGTAATGAGGAATGTGTATAAACCGGCTGTTATACACAAACGGGAAGCTTTAATGGATCCCTGCGGCTTTAAACCAAAATAAAAGCTTGACAATTAAATGCTTGAAAATAAAAAATTAACACAGCCATAAATATTATGGTAATTTTACATTTTTACTGTAAAATGTACTTCTTATATTTTAACAGTGAAATATTAGAGGAGCCCAGCGTTCATCCCAGACCTTTGCTCCAGAGTCATCCTATGACCCTTAATATTTTAATTTAGTAACAATAATAATAAACAGCAGGCAAAAGCAAGCACATCGATCTCAACTGGGTGCAACAGAACTTTCAAATGTATCTAGTATGATAAAACAGCGCTGAACGAAGCAAAACGAAGATAGATATATATATTTTTTTTAATCACATTTTCAATTGTATTTTTCGCTATCACAATTTTTCATAATAATTGTCCAAATTGTTTAAATCAAACTTCTGGACGCCTGCCGCATGACAATCACAATTTTTATCAGAAAAATCACAATTCGTTTTTTTCTGCAATTTGCGCAAAAAAGCAAAGTAAACCTGTAAAACTGTGCAACCCTACTAGCAAGTAAACTAGAAATCCACCAATATACTGGTCATCACTCACGTTTTCCAACGTTCCTGTCAGTAACTATCACCGGCGGCGTCTTCACTGGAGTGTTCGTAGTTTGATCATCTGAATTTCTCCTCTTGGATGGAGTGGAGGCCACCGCTGCCATCTGCTGCCCGGGAGGAGCGCTGTCAGGACGGGCGACTGGTGAAGGTTTGGCGGATGAAGATCTGGACTCTGATGGACTCTGGAGTTTGTTCAGAAGGGATCTGGGTGCTGGTACTGGTGGACTCAGGAGTTTGGAGGCGTCTTGCTCAACGGTAGGTTCTCTGGTATCAAAAACCTCAAAGACAGATGGTTTTGGGGCGAGCTGGGGTTTGGATTTCTGTGTTCTAGGTCGCGGTTGTGGTCTATTTAATGGTTCTACTGGTTCAGGTGTTATAACGGTGCATGGAGCATCAAAAACAGACACATTTTCCTCTTTTTCTATAGTGCTTGCATCGCTTTGTTGACTTTCTCCATGCTGGACATGCGTTCCGTCCGAACCAAACACCTCCAGCAGGTCTTGCAGGTATTTGCTGGAGATGTCCGATGGAGCGTCGTCGAACCCGGCAAACACATTCTCAGCCCCATCGTCCTTCAGACGCACTAGAGTTTGAACTTTCACCTCCCTTGGCATCGGCTGGTCCAAAATGTCCTCTGGGGTCCAAAATGTCCTCGTTGGGTTGTAGGGTGACTCTGGAGCGCGGCCGAGGTCTGGGACGAATGCTGGGCTCCTCTTTCATCGGGTCGCCTGGGGAATCGAGGTTGAACAGGGTGGAAGTGGGGGCGGGGCCTATGGGAGATATGTCATCGATGATGTCATCGATTATGTCATCAAAGTCCGTCTGGACACCACACTGTTCGCGCAGAGCCTCTCGAGGCTGAACACCGTTGTTTGGATTAGACCAGTCCACTTCAGTTGTGTGTTTGAGGGGCAGTGAGGGCCGTGGGGGTTTGGAGGGCCTACGAACTACAGGAAAAAATTAAGGCAAGACATTTACAGGTGAAAAGGGTAAAATTTTATACTTCCCTAGATGATTAATCACAGTATATTAAGACAATTGTTTTGGATTACAAGTTTTCAGAAACATTATAATAAATTATCTAATTAAATATGCGCTAAATTGCATATATTTTACATTTATAGATATTAATTTTGGATAATGGATGGTTTAATGTTTAATGTTTTTGTTTGTTGTTTTGTTAGAATATTAGGTTTTTACTGAGGGGATTTTGGATTTCTCTTTTTATCACTCCATAAATCAGAAAATACTGTCAACAGAAAAAAACAAACAAATTTTCACCATGTAATACATCATATAAATCAGCCTCGAAAATATATGAACAAACCTCTCAGGAAAAACCTTCAGAATGTAGAGAGGAATAAAACTGCTAAGTTTGGTGTTTGTAAGTGTTGCTAAAGTGGAAAAAAAACATTTTTGAGAAAATCGCCTTTAATGATGTGTTGTAATTTAAATCTATGCAAATGGATAAAGTGCAATAATAATGTTAGGTGTAATGTTATTGGATATAGGAACATAAGTATAAGTATTAAGATTATGAATATGAATAGGAATGAAAATTTTGGTTTTTGTGTTTGTTGGTGTTGTGGAAAAAAAACATTTTTGAGAAAATCGCCTTTAATGATGTGTTGTAATTTAAATCTATGCAAATGGATAAAGTGCAATAATAAAGTCAGGTAAATGATATAGGAACAAACCCCTCAGTAAAAACCTTCAGATTATAGAGAGGAATAAAACTGCAAAGTTTGGTGTTTGTAAGTGTTGCTGAAATGGATAACAAAACTCACAATGCTCTAAAAAAGTATTATCTCCACGTTTTTAGGTATAATATGTCATATAAATCAGCCCAAAAGATATATGAACAAACCCCTCAGTATAAACCTTCAGAATATAGAGAGGAATGAAACTGTAAGTTTTGGTGTTTGTAAGTGCTACTGAAGTGGAGAAAAACTTTTTTGAAGAAATCACCTTTAAAGATATGTTGTACTTGAAATCTATGCAAATAGATAAAGTGCAATAATAAATTCAGGTGAATGACATACAAACAAACCCCTCAGTAAAAACCTCCTGAATATAGAGAGGAATGAAACTGTTAAGTTTGGTGTATGTAAGTGCTACTGAAGTGGAGAAAAAACTTTTAAAGATATGTACTGTAATTAAAACCTACAGACACCAATTGATAAAGTGCAATAAAATAAACACGTAAATGTATATTATGGATATTTTCTTTCCACTAGTCTACAAGATGTTATAGAAGCAAATTTTTAAAATTGACCAATGCATGAAAAATTTGACCTAAGGAATTAATTTAATAGCAGATTTCTGTTATTTTCGATACATTTTTGTTAATACTTAACTTTAATACTTTTCTTTTTGAATACTAAACGTAACATACTGCATTTATTATGATTCATTACTTCTTTGTTAGCACCTTTTTAGTAAAGTATTGTTTTTTTTGTGAAGTGATCAATGTCAGTGAAGGATGCAGGGTAAATTAAATGAGCACTTCTTTTAGTATTTACTCAAAATAAAAACTACATCTGTTGACAAAAATGTCATGTATGAAATCTCGAAACATTAGCTGTAAATGCAGTCTGACGAAACTTCCACTAAAGCCTGAACTCATTTCTTCACACCTGGACAAGCAGCAGAGGACTGTGGGCCGGGGGAGTTTGTGTCCGTCTGCGTGGCGATGGTGGATGTAGACTGAAGAGAAGATGGAGATGGAGATGACGAAGAGGAGGAGTGAAGATTCTGCTCACGGCTCTTTTCTCGGATCACCTGCTCGTAGGATGGAGGCGGGAGCTGGAAAGGAGGAGCACAATCAATCAATCAAGTACATGAAGGATTCCACACATGTAAATCTTCCTTAAGCTCCACCCACCTGCACTGTTGCCGAGCATGCAGCCCATGTGGGTGGGGCTGGGGGCGGGGCTGGAGGAAACGCCCCAGAAGCCCCTGGGAACCATGTATTGGATGGCAGCGGTTCTGCAGAGAGGATGGTGATTTCTGGACGCCTGCTGCATGAAAATCAAAGTTTATAACATTACCTTCCTCTGAATCTGATTCCCAGTTCAAAAAAAAAAAAAAAAAAAAAAAAAATTTAAAGGGGTCATATGACGTTGCTAAAAAAGAACATTATTTTGTGTATTTGGTGTAATGAAATGTGTTTATGCCGTTTAAGGCTCAAAAAAATGAAAATGTTATGCCCCTTACCATACTGTGATGCTGTGTCCCGCTGCGACGAGACAAAAACATTAAAACCCATTATAAACGAGGCATTTGTTGCATCCAGTGGGGACATAATTTCTGATTATTATGACTTATACTGTCTTTTTACACATTGCATTGCGCCGCGCTAACATAAATCCATGTCTGCATTTGTGATCGGAGAAACGACAAACAACAAGCACTACTCTACACTGCTCAAAAACTCGTGTTGAAACATCAGTGGCAAATTCTTTAAATATGAAACCGTACTTACAGCGCTGTGAGTCAGAACAGTCAACATTGTAGTCTACTCTCACAGGATCAGGAAAAATTCCTCCATAAAATGCGTTGTACACACAAATATTTGGGTTGAACTGTTCTAGAACAGTGTTGTAAATACAACTTAACCACTGATTTCTAGTTGTGTCCTCTTTTGGAAGACCAAAAAAAAAGTAGCTACGCTTTCACAACGAAACAGTGTCTACACAACATGGCGCTGGCGGCAACAGCGAGAATCAATGTTACACCTTCTTTCTTTGCGTGAACATTTGGGCGGCATTATGCAAATCTTCCCACATCGGGACGTAGAGATGTGTGGGCGTGCTAGAACGAGACGTTTTAGGAGGGCATGGACAGGTCTTAACTTTTATAAAGAACATCCCTTTGAGTCTGAGACTTTAGTCTTTGCAACTTTATGTATGCTTAAGGGATCTATACTATTCACCGGACACGCTTGTAACAATCCAAAGAGCAAAGAAAAATTTGAAAAATCGCATCAGTATAGCAACCCCTCAACTTGAAATCGCATCATATGACCCCTTTAATAACTCTCTCAGAGCTAGACTTGAGACCTGAATGAACTACACATCCCATCCACAAATAAACATGCTGTACGAGTCTCAGTATCAGTAGTACGTATTTATTTAATATGTAGATACTTTTTTCATTTTTTATTTTTTTTTTTTTTTATTATTTTTTATAGTATTTTTGTATTTTAAGTTGAAGTTTCAGTAATTATGTTGTTTTTTTTAAAAATATCTATATATTTTTTTAGAGTTTTTATTTAGTTTTACCTATTTATGTGACAAATTAAACATCTAGTTAAATTAAATAAAAATGAGAAATGTTGCCTTGGCAACTTGCTGAAATAATATTAGGTTAAGTTTTTTAGTAAGATTATTATTATTTTTTTTTTCTTTTCTTTTTTTTTTTGATGATTTTAGTTTTAGTTAACAAAAACTTATTTTGGATCACAATTAATCATTTGACAGCACTAATTTAGACACACACACACACACACACACACACATACATACATACACATATATATATACACACACACACACACACATACTGTATATATATATATGATTTTTTAAATATATTTTTAAAGAGTTTCTTTAAATGAATACAATGAAAATAGATCAGCTCAATGTCAATATTGTTTACAAGGGAGATGACAGTATCAGCAAAGAGCTTGAGATTTTGAAAGAAAAAGTCAAAATCAAGCAAAATATCACTTGATTTGAACACAGAGAGAAAGAAAACACCAAGTAAACAGGCATGAACTGACCTGCGGTCTCGCTGGTGGTCACTCTGAGAGCTCGTTCTCGCTGACGCTGCACAATTTCCGACAAAAATAAAACAAAAATTAAACATGGAATCATCTTGGAGAAATGTGAAAGAACAGCAAATGACACAAAAAATTGCTAAAGAAGTGGTACTGAATGCGTTTGATGACGGCTCTGATGGAGGAAAGCGGCCCTTGGCTGGAAAGCAAGAAAAACACAAGGACTCAATGTCTTTTTCCATTGACTCAAAGACTCAAGGCCAGTTTTCCCGACTGTTTTCCAGTGACACGACTGGAAATATATTTCACAGTTACACAACACACACACCACACCCAAACCTTCACAGACACAGACTTTTATCAAACACACACACACAATGAACAAATACAGGCAGAGGAGCCAAGAAATGTGCCACTAATGTACTGTGTTATTAAACAGAGGCTGGTTAACAGAGGCTGGTTATCCCTGTAAACACGCCCATGAGCTCAGTTTGACGTGACATTTATATTACGCTCTTGAGGAAAAGCGTTAATCATTTTTTCCTGCTGGAGTGTAACAGGTATTTCTAGTTCTGAGCTGGAGGAACTACTGCATTAGTGCTGCGTTTGCTCTTCTTGTCACATGCTCCGATGGGAGGAACGCTGGCAGATGTTCAGACATGAATCGAAAGCTTCACCACCAGCAGATGAAGCTCTGAACACAAATAAACAGGTTTCTCACTTGTTCTTATAATCTAGAGAATCTTAGTTTTAGATCAAATTTCACCCCAAATTAAGACATATTTGCATAAAGAAAATAAAGCAAAACAAGTTCAAAATTTATTTATTTCTGTTTCTTCAATAATCCAGAGCTTTTCTAGTTTTTAGCAATTATCTTTACTGGAATCAGGGTTATCAGAGTTAACCAAAACTAAAATATTACACACTAAATACAAACAAACAAAAAACGTGAATTGAAATAAAATGTATTTTAAATAAATTAAGTATTAAAAAAAACTAAAAACTAAAACTATAAAAAAAAATAATGAAATAAAATTGCATGAAATGAAAATTATACTATATAATAGATATATATAGATATATATCATAATATATATATATATATAATATATATATATATATATATTATATTATATAATATATTAAAACTTATTTTATTTCAGTTTGCTTACATAGCAGGCACAGCATTTAACATATTTATAAAGTTTAACTTGATGTACTAAAATAACCAAAACTAAATAAAAGTATAAAAATCACAAAAACACACAACAAAATTACTAATAAAAACTAAAAATAAAAAAAATAAAAAAAAAAATAAAATACAACTAAAATTAAATACTTGCACTCAGGAATATATATTTACTATACTCAGAATATATATATATATATATATATAAAATGTTTATTTTTCAGTGATGTAATTAGAAGTTAAGGTGGAAATGTGCTAAATTGCCCAAAGGAAAAAAATAAATTAATTAAATAAAAAAAACTTTCTAAAAATGCTAAAGAATTCTAAATGCTAAAAAAATAGGCTGTATTTTTTTTTAGGATTTATTTCGGTTTATTTTTTAGTGCTGTAATGTGAAGTGGGTGGAAATGTGATAAGTTGTCTAAATAAATAAATAAATAAATAAATAAATTATAATATTATAATAAATAAATAAATAAATAAACACCAACACCAAAAATAGGCATAAATGCTTTATCATTTTTATGATCAATTTCGGTTTATTTTTCAGTGCTGTAATGAGAAATTAAGTGGATGGAAATGTGATAAATTGTCAAAAATAATAATAATTAAAAAACTTCTAAAAATAGGCATAAATGCGTTCATATTTATGATCTATTTCTGCTCATTTTTCAGTGCTGTAATAAGGAGTTAAGTGTGTGGACAAGTGCTAAATAGTTTTTAAAAAATCTAAAAGCTTCTAAAAATTATTATTATATATGTAAAAAATAATAATTCCTTGAAAAACAAAACCTTTGCACTTACCTGGAGTGGCGCTGATCGGGTTTGTTTCTGTCTGAGTGTTCTGCACACACACACATTATTATATATGTAAAAAATAATCACACACCCCACAACATGTTTCTGTCTGAGTGTTCTGCACACACACACACACACACACAGAGCAGTCAGAACGGATCATTAAATGAGTGTTTATTGTTTGGAGGTGACAAACAGCAGATTCAACACATTATTCATGTTTGCTCTACAGAAATGGCCTGATGGCCCGGGACGCTGAGAGAATGAAGACTCATCATCAGTCTGTTACTGACAGATCCCATCACACTGAACCCACAGAAACTCAGCTTTTGTCTAATTTACAACAAACCACAGCCAGAGATACAAAAGCCCTGAAACAGACCGTATGTAGTGTGTGTGTGTGTGTGTGTGGGGTGGGTTCATGATCACATGATCTCGAGTCACATGACACAGTCAGAGCTGCAGGTTTAGCTGCTAAATTCTCTAATACGTGCATTATATAAACAGAAAACATTCCTGCTGAATCAGCTCTCTGTGTTCATGCATAGCATCCAGGAGACGCTGTATTTCTATTTAACCCTGACTGAGGGTCCGATCGCACCTCATGCCTTTCATTTCACACACAGGTGACAAATTCCCCCGAGGAAATAAAGCTGAGCTACTGAAGCATGCTAGTGTCAGACTGAGATAAAGCAGATTCATATTTCATCTAAAGAGGAAGCAACAATCCATCAATGAGGAATAAACTTCCTTCATCTTACACTACTACACAACAATGAGCAGACATAATATGCCTCTTCTAAATAATATTTATATTACATTTAAGCATATATAAGTAACGTTATATATATTTTATACATTATAAAATAATTGTTTTATGATTATTGTGCATGTGCAGTTTAAATATAATTAAATAAAACTAAAAAGATGTCCTAAATCATACATTTTTATGTAAATTTTAACCTACAATTTTGTTATCGAACAAAGTTTAAAACGAAGACCAGAGAGCAAAGTAATAATTAAATTAATTATTTTCATATCATTAAATAATTTTACTCATTATTTTATGACTATTATGACCTCATGAAATATTTACGCCAAAAAATAATTTGTCTAACCACACTAACACTAAAATTAACTAAAGATGTTTGCTAAACTAAATAAGAAATAAAACTAAACTAAAAAAAAAGGTATGTGACCTAAAACAAAATATCAATTCATAGCTATACATTTTAATCCACAATTCAACCAATCATCAAATGGACATGAAATATATAAATTCCTAATTATTTTATAATCATTATGGCGTTTTTAAAAGCAAAGTAATCTATTTTAATTCACAGATATTTACACTTTTCCTATGCTGTTGGTGAAAACTTACTAAAACTAAAAACAAGTGGTACGTGATCTAAAACATAGGCTACATATAATTTTCTTGTTGACGAAACTTGTTATGGCGGTCTGCGCTGATAATAGACAGGTTTTGTTTAATTATTTGTTTGGTTTTATTTTTTTGTTTGTTATGTCGCGCCTACCTGCGCTCCGTCTCGCGCCGCCGGGCTCGCGCAAACGTTCCTCGTCCTCCTCTGCGCGTGCCTCCGCCATACCGGGAGAAAGACGGGTTATTTACCGTCTAAAACACCAAGACAACCGACCGGAACGGCATTCCTCTTTGAAAACGCTTAGGAAAGTCGCTCCAACTGCGATCGAACTTTTAATCCAGAACTTTTAAATAAAGCGTTCGTTCGCGTTCGCGTTTGATATTGTCATATGAATCAGTTTCTGTTTTCTATCTAAACGCCTGAAGAAACTCGAGTCCAGTATCAGTATCTTATTGTCAGGACGCACGAACGTCAACAGGAAGTTCTGTGTCCATGTGAAAGAGAAGAGGGAGGCGCCAGAACGAACAATCGCTCCACATCTGAGGAGCTCGAGCTCGCGCGGATTCATGAGATGCACAGATGCGTTCTGCAGCGTTTGTGTTTACAAATGCAAGTGTTCACATTTCTGGAATGTTAAAATCTCTTTTAAAGTCATGATAACAGATTCTAGTCAAAATCGAGGCTGTTTGTTTTCCACATGTTAAACACTAAAAAAAGAAATAAAATAAAAATAACGCAAACGGAAGTGTGGGAATGATGTAGCGATGAAAACACTTAACATAAATGAAAACTATATTCAACCTTTCTCCAGCGTTCTCAAATGATTCCCGATTGTTTATTTACTTATTTATTTATTTATTGGGAATAATGGTTCCTTTTTGTAAACCAAAATGTTCCCAGAACGTTACGGTTTTTTTTTTTTTTTTTTGTGACATAGAACGTTCCCTAATTATTAAAGTTATTTTAAGGTTTTATTTTTGTAACCAGGCCAAGTTAACGTCCAAAGAACGTTGCAGGGATGTTTTTATGAATGTTGTTTTACATTTATAACCGAATAGTTAACGTTCCCGGAACATTGCAAGGATTGTTTTTTTTTTTTTTTTTTTTTTTTTTTTTTTTGTGACAACCAAAAGGGACCCTTTAGGCTATAGAACGTTCCCAAATTGATATTTTTAGATTTTATCTTAGACCAAATAACGTTCCCAGAACGTTTTAGGGATGTTTTTGTGATTTTGAAAAGGGAAACTGCATAGTAATAATAAACGTTCCTAGAACACTGCAGGGATTATTTTTATTTATTTATTTAATTACAATCTAAAAGGAACCTACACAGAACGTTTATTACCAGACCAACTAACCTGGGGCGCGTTTCCCAAAAGCAACCATGGTAGCAAGTTCCGTCGTTACTAAGAGAGTTCAATGGAACTTACAACCATAGTTAGCTAACAATGGTTTTGAGAAACGCACCCCAGAACGTTCTTGGCACCAAAAATTGCATATTTGACCTTCTTTTCAAGATTCCAGCTTGCTCTGCACATTCATCAGCCAACTTGATCAGACCCTTTTAAACACTAATGAAGGAGAAAGCTGTGATTTGCACTTCATTTTTCCAAACTATGATCCACAACAATACTTCGGCGTTTGTCGGAGGTCGAGAGCCTCCACGCGCTGTCGCTGTTGCTCGCCTTCTGTTTCGCGAAACATTAGATGCGAGTAGTTTGTGCGTCTGTTTAAAAAGGCTAATCTAAAGCAATGCGAATATCAATAACGAAGTTGTATAACATGAATATAACCCACTGTTTATGAGACACTTGTTGTTTTAATGAAGCAGAGATCTGCGCATGTCTGAACGTCTTGTCCTTAAAAAAGGTTTTATTCGAGGATAAAAGGTTTTATCTGACATGCATGGCGTTTATAAATCACGAGCACACAACAACTGACAGCTGTCATTAGAGGCTTTAATGGGACAGGCTTTACACACACACACACACACACACACACACACACACACACACACACACACACACACACACACACACACAGGCTGTAATCACTCTAATCTCTGAGAGTGTTGTGCTCTGGTCTGCTCTCACAGTGTTTCTCGACACATGAAGGCCTGTATTTTGTGTCAAACTACTTTCTCATTATTATCCAGGTTTTGTAAGACAGAAACTATATGAATTATGGATCTTTCAGAGGATAACGGGACAGTTTGATGGAAATACAGCAGAGGCAAACCCCGGTGAGTTCCAGCTCAGCTTTCTCTCAAACCATAGCCTCTTATTATTATAGAGGATTCAGAATCTGAGTCACTTTTTTACATTTTATACATCTCTGAACTCTAAAATAAATGATTGTGGAGGTCGTCAGTATGATATAGCTCTTTTTCAATTCTCCTGCTGACCAATGATAATTAAATTATACAAAATTAGATTCAGAGGTGGTGTTATATCCAGGCACTGGTTAACGTTGTTGACCAGTTTTATTAATTAGTAGAAAAGACATCAGAATTAGACCTAAATAAATAAATAAATAAAGTGTTTGTAATGAAATGTATTCATGTCACAGTAATATTATTCAGTAGAAGTTTCTCAGTCATGGCATTTGTTTTTTAATTCTAATGTTGAATACATGTAAAGTAACCTCAAAAACACTATATGGTTATCATTATTAATATTTTTTAAGTAGTTATCATTTATATATTTTGTTTTGATTTTAATTTTTGTTTAAATTGTGGTAATTTTGTTGTTTTTGTTATTTGTAGTGTTTTTTTTATTTAAAATATGTCTAGTTTTTATCTATTTTTGTTCCAGTTTTAGTTATTTTTTACATAAACTTAATATTTATATATGTACATTTTATATTTCGTTTAGCTTAAAATAAAATAATAATATTTTTTTTATATTTTCTAAAAATATATTTATTTATTTTATTTCAGTATTTAGGCCATATTTTATTTCATTAACAAAATATGTTTTGATGGTTTTAGTTTTTGTTAACCATAATAACACTTCTGTACAGTTCATTAAATAACAAAATATCCAAGCAAGAAGTATTTGTTTGAAAGAAGTTGCACAAACACTCTTTGTGCAACCGTTGGACAAAAATACGTTAAAAATGGCAAAACATAAAGAAGGTGACTGGATCGTGATTATAGTTCGTGATTATTAATTTTCTACATCTGTGTGAACACGAGAAGAACTGACAAGAGACTAATCAGACAAAGATCAGATAAAAATGTCTAAATTATGTAAAATCGGCTTTACAAACACTCAGATTATCTGCAAACTGGGACAGAAATAGAGATTAATCTTCATGGCGGTTTTCAGTTTCTCACAATAATAATAAGAGAGCAGGCTTTTGGTACAGTACTTGTACAGTATCATTATTAATGAGTTCTGTTTATCTGAACCTTTTCCTGATTTTATTTTATTTGACTTGATGGTTTCTATTCATCAACCACATTGATTATAGACCAAAACTAGTCTAAAAAACATTAATAAATCGGGTTTATAAACTGTCATTGATATCATTAGACATATCACTCACTTTGGAATTTAAAAAAATCATTTTTGGGGGGCCTGAAGTCAATTTTAAATATACAGATTATTTCAATTCCATCTTCAAATCAGAGAAATGTCATAAAGCTGCAAAGCTTTTTGTGTATTTATCATCACAGCTGAACACACACACAGGTACTGAATTCAAAGCAACAAAAGAGCTTTACAAAGCAAACAGATAGATCTATTTTGCATACACAATGCCATGTGTTTGAGTGAAACTGGATATTGCGTGAGATTTAATGATTTAATTAATCAGGAATTAATTGCATGGTGAAAGTTTGGCGATAATACTTGTATAGCCAAGTTGTGTGAGCTGCTAAAAGATTATTTTAATAAAAAAATACTTTTTTTTACTTTTATTTATTTATTTTTTTGTATATACTTTCTATATTTATTTTTAACATGCACTAAGGAATATATAATATGTGATGTTATATATAATTTATTATTTTTGTATATATTTATTTTTAACATGCTCTAACAAATATATGTAAAATATAACGTTATATATGTTATATCATTTTTGCATGTATTTATTTTTGACATGCACTAAGGAATATATAATATGTGATATTATACATATATTTTTATATATATTTATTTTTAACATGCTCTAACAAATATATAAAATATAATGTTATATATGTTATATCATTTTTGCATGTATTTATTTTTAACATGCACTCTAAGGAATATATAATATGTGATGTTATATATAATTTATTATTTTTGTATATATTTTAACATGCTCTAAGAAAATACATTATATATAAAATATAATGTTATATATATTATATCATTTTTGCATGTATTTATTTTTAACATGCACTAAGGAATCCTTCACAATAAGACCGAATGAGTCTCATGTTGACTCCAGCGCACATGTGTTCCTGTGCGTCTCTCCACCGTCAATAATCTCTTTCCTGCAGGAAATGAAATCACAGCGCAGTCTTCTGCTGATTATCAGGACTCGTAACGCCGAGCATCAGATTAGTTGACTCGCAGATACGTCTGCTGGATTTGTCCGTATATTTTTTTCTCTGTGTCTGATGAACTGCACTCTGGTTTGAACCCAAGTCACTTTTACTTCTTTAGCACTTTATACAATACAGATTGTTTCGGTGCAGCTTTACAGGAAAATAACAGTCAGTGTAAAATTCAGCAGTTATGAAACAAATTCAGTTTCAGCTATACAGAAGAAATTAAATGGTTCACCCAAAATGAAAATCTGCTGAAATTATCCTCATCTTCAGGCCTTCATCAGATTTGGAGAAATGTAGCATTGCATCAGTGTCTCATCAATGGATGTGTGTGGGTTTGGTCAGAATGAGAGTCCAAACAGCTGATAAAAACCACAATAATCCACAGCACTCCAGTCCATCAGTGAACATCTGGAGAAGACAAAAGATGAAACAAATCCAGCATTAAGATGTTTTTAACTCAAATATGAGTCTATGATCCATAATAACACTTCCTGCAGTGAAAAGTGCATCTCCTGTTGTCTCTCACATCAGAATCCAGACACATATTTGTTTAGAGCTGTTTAAACACTGCTTGATCTGTGCAGATTTCTCTCCTGATTCACACCAGAACACTTTTTCACTGCAGGAAGTGTTATTATGCATCATAGACTAATATTTGAGTTAAAAACATCTTAATGCTGGATTTGTTTCATCTTTTGTCTTCTCCAGATGTTAACTGATGGACTGGAGTGCTGTGGATTATTGTGATGTTTTTATCAGCTGTTTGGACTCTCATTCTGTCTTCTCCAGTTGTTTGCTGATGGTCTGTTGTTGTGTGGTTTATTGTG
>NC_056594.1:19085103-19120103 GCF_018340385.1 Cyprinus carpio | reverse complement strand
TAGTTTATTAGCTGGACTTCTTTAATAGTGTAACTGCACTTTCAAAACACTGAGATGCTCAGCAGCTTGAGACAATAACACTGACTCTGGGGGCGGGACTGTCTGTCAGTCCGACCAATGGCTGTTTGTGTGGAGTGTGATGTCATGCGTGTGTTTCGGGTGGGATCTGACCAGACTTTGTCCATGTTTGCTGGTGCAGGTATCTGCTCCCGTGTTCTCACCTGACGCACGCTGAGAGACTCCGTCTGCGAGAGAGAGACTGTTACTCCATCACTGCGTCTGCGCTGCTCTCGCTCACACCCTCCTTCTTCATTCACAAACCCTGCTCCTCTCCACCGCAGACGCCCAAACCCGACTACATCCTCTGGTCAAAGGTCACCGAGGGCCTGCTGAGGGGCAACATGGGTAATGAACTTCATGATTTGTGTTCTCGTATATACTTTAGTCAGAGAGGAAGCCGTATTTAATTTGAGATGAATAATAATTTACAAAACATTACATACGCTACCATTTAAAAGCTTGAAGTCAATAAGGTTTTATTGTATTAAAGTTTAAATTGTATTAAAATACAGTAAAATTGTGAAATATTATTAGAATATAAAATAGCTGTTTTCTATGTGAATATATATTCAAATGTAATTTATTTCTGTGATGCGCAGCTGAATTACTCCAGTCTTCAGTGTCACATGATCTTCAGAAATCATTCTAATATGAACATTTCTGATTATTATCAATGTTGAAACAGTTGTGCTGCACAATATTTTTGTGGAAACTTTGATACATTTTATTTTTCAGGATTCACAGATGAATAGAAAGTTCAGAAGAACAGCATTTATTTCAAATAGAAATCTTTAGTATCATTATAAATGTCTTTACTGTCATGTTTGATGAATGTAATGCATCCCTGATGAATAAATGCATTCATTTCTTATTTACATTGGTATCACTGTGATACTATTACAGTTTATATTAATATATAAAATTAGTTTTTATTTGTATTTTTGTTTTCGTTTTAATTTTAGTTAGTTTAAGTAACTTTATTGTCATTTTTTTTTATTAATTTTTAATTCAGGTTTAATTTTAGTCATTTTAGCACATCAAGTTAAACTAAATAAAATTTATCATAAAGAAAACTTTTAACTTATTTTATTTTCACTTCAAGGAATGTCTTTTTATACTTTATAGTTTTGACTGACTTTAATGTTATTTTAAAAAATTACATGCATATACAGCTAACAAATATATGATCTGAGAACATTTTTCTAACGTTCTCATTAGGTTATGAAAACGTTACTTCTGAACGTTCTCTGTAAATATTCAAAATGTCCAGTGTTTTTTATGTTTATGTGAGCATTAGAGACAACATTAAGGTTAACATTCCTTTTTATTATGACTTTTAAATGTTCTCGAATCCATCTTAGACAAACAAGCAACTAAAGTTTTCAGGAAAATGTTTTTGTGCTAACATTTTGAGAACGTTATTAAAATGCAAATAACTCTGAAAGAACATTCTCTCTACGTTACTGGAAGAACATTTGTAAAAAAAAATTCATGGTGTCAGAACATAAATGTGTGTTGGCAGTGTGTGAACACAACCACCAAACAATGATAAATATCCACCCAGTCCTTATATTATAATCCCCTTTAAACCAAATCAGTTTCACTACGCCTTGATTCTCTATGCAATGTGACATCACATTGCATATGCCCCGCATTGCCATAGTTTCCACCCTCAGCTTTGTATGCTGTCCTCTATTTTCTCTGCTCTCGAGCAGCTGTAACGTCAACAATGTCTCGTAAGAATAAAGTAGCTATGCAAAGCAGAGACGTTTACGCGACACTCTCTTCTGGAGATGTTATAATAAATGATCTGTGGGGCATTTGAGCTGAAACTTCAGACACATTCTAGGGGCACCCAAGACTAATATAACATCTTGTAAGAAGGGGCATAATAGGTGCCCTTTAAAGGGTTACTTCACCCAAAAATGAAAATTCTGTCATTAATTACTCACGCTCAGGTCGTTCTAAACCTGTAAGACCTTCGTTCAACTTTGGAACACAAATTAGGATATTTTTGATGAATTCAGAGAGCTCTATGACCCTCCATAGACAGCATTGTAATTACCACGATCAATGTCCAGAAACGTAGCAAGGAGATCGTTAAAATAATCCATGTGACATTCAACTGTTCAACCGTAATTTTACAAAGCTACAAGAATACTTTTTGCGCGCGAAGAAAACAAAAATAACGACTTTATTCAACAATTCATCTCCTCCGTGTCACCCTATATTGGAGAGTGTCTACTGAACATAAACAATGTTTGCTGTTCTGTGTCAGCAGCTCCGTACACGGAAAAGTTGTTTATGTTGTTTATGCTTTGATCTGATCGAAAACAACGTATCCACGCACATACGTTGCATGTGTTATGCATGTGTTACACTCCAAAATGACGCTATTTGGTGACACAGAGGAGACGAATTGTCATTAGTTTTGTTTTCTTTGCACACAGAAAGCATTCTCATAGCTTCGTAAAATTACGGTTGAGCCACTGATGTCACATGGATATATTTTAACAATCTCCTTACTACGTTTCTGAGCCTTGATCTTGTTAGGATCCTTGCTGTCTATGGGAGGGTCAGAGAGCTCTTGGAGTTCATTAAGAATATCTTAATTTGTGTTCCGAAGTCTTACGGGTTTGTAATTAATGTAAAGGGTGAGTAATTAATGACAGAGTTTTCTTTTTTTTGGTTGAACTAACCCTTTATCTTTAAATTTAATTTGGCACTAATTCAGTCCTAAATCTCCTCTCTGCCTCTTCAGGAATGGAGGATCTGTTCTCAGGTGGAGATACGGTCGGATGCTCCCGAATAACAGCATCCGAGCCGCTGATGCACAAGAACTATCTTCAGTATCTGTATGACGCGCGCAGATCCGTCTGTACGACTGTCCACGCGTGCGACGTGTGGTCGGCTCCGTACGACGGCCTCAATCCGTCCCCGGACGAGTATCAGGACGAGGATGAGGACGAGCGTCTTCCTCGCTCTACTCCGCCTCCTCAAACTCCGACTCCTCATCCGCCTTCGGAAACCAGCTCCACCGGCGACCGCGAGCGAGTCGGGACGATACTCGAGCTGGAATGGGACGATACGTACGACGCTGCACCAGACAGGGAACCGACGCCCGACGTCCCGGACGAACCCCCGAAACACATTCAGGAAATGCGTAAAAACGCCATCATGCTGATTAAAGGATCTTATATAGAGGAGTCGGAATTTCAGGACGACGTGTTGGTTTACAATCTGATCGCGCAAAAAGACGCTCGCGACGACCGGCGGATGTTCATCAAAAACGGCTTGAATAAACCAACCCACATTAACTACATAAACAGCAATCTGATGCACGCTAATCACACACTGAACCATAATCACGCAGAACATCCAGAATCCGAACCGATTGTGAACGGACGTGGTTTTGAGGAGCAGAAAGCGGAATTAGAGGGCGATGCTGCACATCTGGACCACAACTGCAATGAGAGCAAAACGGCCGAAGCCGCAGGAGACGACTTCATCTCTCAGTGTCTGGAGCTGATTCGGGATCTGGGAGGAGAGGAAGACTCTGTCGTGGAGGATGAAGAGCAGCTCCAGCGGCTGCAGGATCTCCTGCATGGGGACGAGGAAGAGGAGCTGGACTTTAACTGCTTCTGTGAGGAGTGTGAGGGTGAAGACGATGCGGATGAAGAACTGAATAAAGCCGAGAGCAGGAAACATGGGATCTCGTTTACAGGTCAGTCGTGAGATTTTATATGGTTTGGAATGATTGAAGAGTCTGAATATGGAAGAGTTTATTTTTGAAGTGGAGAATTTATTGAACCTTTAGGCAAGAGTGTGCATATGTGTTCTATTTTAGGTACCTTATTTGATCCATCAGGGTTTTATGGCTCATATAGTCTGATATAATGAGAATATGGAGGAAAAAAACTGTTTGATTTTATTCAGTTTGGTGCCAATGCTGATATTTTTATGATGAAATTCTGATGCTTGTGATATAAATCAATGAGATCTTTATAACAGTAGAGCAGACACTGACATAAAATGATCTAAATATCAGTCTGTGCTCTGTATCTCCAGTAATGTGTGTCAGTGAGATGAGATGTAAATGATCCGAACATATAATGCAGTGATTGAGAGATGAAGAAATAAAGGCTCCTCAGAAGATGTGAGATGTTCTGGAGGCTTGTGAAGATCATTCCTCCGCTGAGGAACAGTGAAAGTAAAGCTCCTGGAAACAAACGCTCCTCAAAAGATCCTGATGATCAGATTTGAGACTCTAAAACATGATTGATGGAGAATCAAGTAAAGTCCAGTAAGAGTTCATCTGGAGATATTACTGCAGTTATTCTGACCTTTACTTGATCAAAATCACTCAAGATCTGACACAAGATGAAGCTGGACGCTTGTACAAGTACACTAAAAGAGCTTTGACTGGATAAAACACTCTCAACTATCACTCAGAGACAGAAGACACGAGGAGATTGAGTGAAACAGCAAAGTTTTAATCATGTTGATCATTCAAAGGCCTTAGAAATTTGTGAATCAAATATGATACAGAACAGGTTAAAGATGGTGGAAATTTATTTTTGAGATATTTTTGAGTTGCACAAATTAAAACTACAGTCCTGTGAAGAGTCTGAGCTATTTTGATTGTGTTATTTTAAGGACTGTTTAAAGATGATTGATGATTATTTATGACATAAATAATAGTTTTGTTTACATAATATATGTGTGCATACTGTGTATATTTATTATGTATATATAAATACACACACATGCATGTATATATTTAAGAAGAATATGTTATGTTTCTATATTAAATATATTTCTATATAATATAAAATATAAGAATATAAATATATAAATGTATATACATGTAAATATTTTCTAAATATATAATTTATGTGTGTGTGTATTTATATATACATAATAAATATACCCTGTACACATAAATATATTATGTAAACAAAACTTTTATTTTGGATGTGATTAATCGTGATTAATCATTTGACGGCCCTAGTTATTTCAGATCTGATTCAGTATTCGATTAATCTGGCTGATGTTTTCCAAGCTTAGATGACCTGTTGAGTCTAGAGAACAGTTCAGTTGGGCTTTAACAGAGTTTACAGTTAGTGATACGGAAGCAGCTAGGACTCACTTTCTGAAGTGAAGCATTGTTGAATTGTAGCAAATGTTCAGAGCCAAATTTGGGTTTGAATCAAATAATCAAAGCAGTCTAAAGCAGCTGTGGTTCCTCAGGGCCGTTCATCAGCGTCCTGCTGTCCCGACTGGAGAACATGCTGGAGAACTCCATTGAAGTCAACCTGCTGCTTACAGGGATTTTAGCGCAGCTGGCCACATATCCACAACCGCTGCTGCGAGGATTCATTCTGAACACCAGACCCGCGTCTCAGACCGGCGCACGCTCACTGTACCAGGTACAGAACACTGTTTATACCATATTAGTATAATCAGTGCTGAGGAAAGTTACTTTTAAAAGTAATGCAGTACAATATTGCTTTACTCCAGAACAAAAGTAACATTTACTTTTGTTACTTTGTTGCTTTTTATGGAACGTAATGTATTGTGTTACTTTAAATTAAACTAAACAAAAACGTTGCCCTGGTAACTAGTGGAAATAATAATATATATATTAGTTAAAGTTTATTTAATTTAGTTAACATTTATGAATCTGAAAATGACATCAGAATGACTTTTGAATTATTAGACAATGTGATGCTCTACATCTGAACTTGAGCTTGTGTGTTTGTCTCAGGTTCTGCTGTCGGTGGGTTGTCAGATTGAACAGCACGCAGCGTCCAATCCGGATTTTCCCGAGCTGGTCCGTGAAGCCGCCCAGTACCTGCTGCTCAAAGACCAGGCCTTAAAAGAGCAAGGTGTGCGTCGTCCTGTCCCGATTGTTTGATTGTCTTTTTGTTTGCAAGCTGAAACCATCTTCTTTCTCCTCCTGTCAGAGAGAGAAGTCCACCTGCAAGAAAACGCCGGCTGGTTCCTGAATGGCCACGTCTCGGGTCGTCCATGCAAACCTCTTCCTCCCTGCCCCAAAATCCCACCGCAGTTAAGGAACAGAGTGTTCACTACATTTCTGTTCGCTGAGTTCCTGAAGGAGCTGGCGGCCATCGCGCAAGAGCACTCCATATTACCTGAGCGCACTGCAGAGGAGTGACACACCTCAGATCGTGAGTTTCCCATTCATATCACAGCTACAATCAAATGCAAACATCTCTGGACACTTTCCCATTCATTTCCTATGGACAGTCAGTTCTGACCTCAAAGAGCCAATGTGTCTGGGGTTTTTATGACCTCTTAGACTTATAGAAGTTCATTTTTTTTGAACCCCGGTTGTGTTGGGGTCAAATTGTCCCACACTCATTTTTATAAACTGCTTGAAATACTCTTTATTTCTTACTGAAATTTGGCAGATATTTTTTATTTAGCATCATGAATGTGTGTGCAAAGTTTCAGCACATGGATGTGTTTTGGAAAGGCTGTACAAATACTATTACAACTTTTGTGCTGGGTCAAATTGACCCATGCTCAAATTTTCAAACTGCTCGAAATACTGGTTAAAATATTTATTTCTTCTTGAAATTTGGTGGATATGATTCATTTAGCAGCATGTATGTGCATGCAAAATATCAGCACATGGATTTGTTTTGGAAAGGCTGTACGGAGTTTGTTACGACTTTTGTGTTGTGGTTAATTTGACCCACATATGTATTTTAAATGACTCAAGATACTGATCTAACTATTTATTTCTTCTTGAAATTTGGTGGATATTTTACATTTGGGGTCATGAATGTGCATGCAAAGTTTCCGCACATGGATGTGTTTTGGAAAGGCTGTGCTGAGAAATGTTACTACTTTTGTGTTGGGTCAAATTGACCCACGCTCAAATATTCAAATTGCTCGAAATACTACTTAAAATGTTTATTTCCTCTTAAAATTTGGTGAATATTTTTCTTTTACAGTCATGCATATGCATGCAAAGTTTCAGCACATAGATGCGTTTTGGCAAGGCTGTACAGAGTTTATTAGGACTTTTGTGTTGGGGTTAAACATAGCCCTACTGGATTCTATGCAATTCACCAAAAATCAACAATCTGAAAAACATTAAAGATGCCGGTAAACAACGGAAGACCATTGTTGTAGCTTCTCAAAGCCTAAAATATGAAATACATGTGAATTTATGAAATTTAAGACTCAACGTTTACTCGAAATTGAGTAGCTGTTTTTTTTTTTTTTATCTAGTTGGGTTTCACAATAAATAAAAAAATCTTTTTGTAAGTTTTTAGGATCTCAATTACTAGTCTGTTGCAGCACTGAAAAAGTGTGAGAAACTCATTACAAGGGTTTGACAAAGAACATTACAATAAAACATTGGGAGGTACAAATCGCAATCAAAACTACTTACACCAAGTACAAATAATGTTAGGTACTGTTTATACTTGTAGTTATTTCCACCTACAATCCTACAATGACAAAAACGTATTTTGTGTCTGTGAAACATGAAAATATCAAAATGTGTGGTCAAATTGACCACTAACACAATAGAAATAACACCATAAAAATAAATGAGAGTTATTACATTTCTTACATACTTTATATTTGTTAGTCTCTGACCATCTACATGAATCTTTAGTGTTTTTATGGTGTTTATTTTTGAAAAATTGCATGAAAACCAATGTGGGTCAATTTGACGAACACACTCTAAAACTGTACTCAGTTTTTGAACACAACAGAAGGCTTAAACACAATAGAACTGGTCAAAAATGAGCGAAAAGCACATTAGCGTTAACTTCATTAGCATACAGATGAGCTCAAAGCTACAAACATGCACTCGAAGCCACAGAAGATTTATTTGTTTGGTTTGGAGGTTCCGGTTTATGGTTCACATGAAGTCTGGTACGGTTTGTAACTGCTATTAAAGAGATCTGTACCTAATTTGAGCAAGTGAACCTTCACTGATGTATAATTTGATGTACTGAAGGGGGTCAGATGTCTTATTTCTGTGTCTTTTAGCTCAGTTTTCAGAAACACAGCACAGTCTTCATGATAATGCCTCTTTTAAAGGAACAGTTCACCTCAAAATAAACACATTTACTCAAAGAGTTTGCAAAGAATCACCACTGATTTTAATTTCAGAAAACACATATCAAGCTCTAAAATGGACAAAAAAAGCACAATATCAGACTCATGCAGTATATTCCTAAGCACATTTTCATTTTTGCCTGAACTGTTGCTTTAACAACCAAACTCTTTTTGTCTTTTGTTGATTCAGACTTTGTGTTTTATATTATATGGGTTGTTATATTATTATTTGTGTATAGATGAATCACTGTAATTAGTATTTTAAACCTGTAGCATGTTATTTGTGTGTGTGAAGCTTCCTGTGACTGTGCATCTTCTCAAAACTACATAACGTTCAGACAACTCCTCAGAAAACAAAATAATGAAATACATTTTATTTCCATAATGTGAACATTTCTGAGAACATTCGATGAGAAAATGCAGATTACGAAGACAAGCTTTAAAATGCACTGAACATGAATTAAGAAAGTCATCAGATTTGATTATTTTGATTTCATGTTGACTCTAAGCACTTCACAAAAATAATTTATGAAAATAGTTTCATGTTGTATTCCACTGAATAATCAGGGGAAACATTTCTGTCCACCTGATTTATCTCAACACTGAATTGAAGCCGATGTGAGTTACGTGATGCTTTTCAGATCATTTTTAGAAACAACTGTCACTGAAGTCACTTTAAAATCTGTCATTTTCAGCTACAAACTCAAACTGAGAACTCTAGAACCAAAATCTGAAGAGAAGAATTGAATAACTCAAATGTAACTCAAAATAACATGAGCAGGATTTCAAGCCTTATTTTGCTGTGCATTTGTACATTTGTTAAAACTGAAGGAGAAGAAGCTTTTTGAAATGTTTTATGACCTGTTATGATGTCAGTGTAAAGTTTTGTACACATATTTTTACAGATCAATCAGTCAGGAGGAGGACAACAGAAATATGGTTTGTTTTTAATATGAGCCTTTGTAATATTATTCTGCCCCCTGCTGGTAAAATAAAACTCCATTTGTGGTGTATACAGTATTTATGTGTGTATGTGTGATATGTATTTATGATTTATAATGTGAAAGAATAATATCAGCAGTTTCGTGGAAAAAGAATATATTCACACACATTTTAATTCCATTACATGATTATCAGTATTATAAAAGCTGTTGAGCCACAACATGAAATAATATATATATACTTGTATAACATTAGTTAATGTCACATGGCAATATATTAAACAATTTAACAGGAATCAGGCCAGCACTTTTATATTATTAGTGACTGATTTAAAACATAACACACTGTTTATTACAATACTTGCACAGAATAAGAACAGGTCTGTATTTTATGGGTTTGTGTAAAGATTTTTTTTCTCACATCAATTTCACATCAAGCACACATTATTTGGTACAAGATTTTAAAAACATAACAACAATGTTTTTATTATAGTGCCACCTAGTGTTGGGAGTTTCTCACGGAGTTTGGAGTCTCTGGAGTTCATGGTTTCTGACACTTATAGTAATAATAATAATTTAAAATGACAAATTAATAATAAAATAAATTATAATATAAAAATCAGAACAAATACAGGGTTATTATTAAAAACTAAAACTATTAGGAACACTTTTGTTAAAATAAATCTTAAATATAATTAAATAAATTTTATTAAATAAAATACAAATATTAGATTAAGTAAAGTAAACTAAAATTAGACATGTTGCTTTGGCAACTAATTGAAATAAGTCCAGGCTCTAAAATAAATCTAAAATAAATCAAATCTAAAACTGAAATTAATTTAAATGAAACAAACAGTGATATTAAAATAACTACTGTAAATAACAAAAGCACATGAAATTTCTAAATATTAAAAAAAATTAAAAAGAAAATTCAAAGTATTTAAAAATTAAAGCTAATTCAAAATATTATTGAAAACTGTATAGTATATATAAAAAAAAAAAATACTACAATAACATTGGTTCCAGTAGCTTCGCTGTATAATATGCTGTTTTACTTCAATTCAGGTAAAGTTTTCATGGAGACTGAAATTAGATTATTTTGAATAATATCTGTTTGCATTATGCAGATGTGAACAGGTCTTCACTGTATGTCTGAGTGTCTATTATCCCATAACCTCACCGCACCGTTTGCTAGTACTCTGTTCCTGTGCTCTGATTGGCCGCTGCAGGCCCCGAGTCGCTGTCACTCTCCCAGGAGGAGGATGTGAAGCCGGCGGGGGCGGAGACTGAGTGGGGCGTGTCAGTGTAGCCCAGCCCCTGGTAACGCCCCTGCGGGGAAGGGGGGGCTGAGTGGTGCTCGTGGGACGTCCCGGCGAGGAGACCGGTGTGTTCACCCTGAACAACATCTGCTTCAGAGCCGAAGAACAGCTTACGGGGACGACCGAACACTGTACGACCTGCAGAGCACACAAACCTCACACACGTTTAATGACGAATCATGACAAACAAATTTGCCTTGTGTTCCGCGATCATGAGATCACAAAAGCTGGAGACAAATTGACTTTTGTTTATTGATACCTAGCAACTGTCTAGAAACCACTGAGAACACCCTAGCAACCACCCAGAAAACTCTACAAACTGCTTAGCAACACCCTAGCAACTGAGGGGCAACCACATAGTAACTCCCTAGCAACCATTAGCTGCCTTGCAATCATGGAAACACCCTTGCAACAAGGAACAGCCCAGCAACTGCCTAGCAACCACATAGTACCGCCCTAGCTACCATCAGCTGCCTTGCAATCATGGAAACACCCTTACATCAAGGAACACCCAGCAACTACTGCCAAGCAACCACATAGCAACGCCCTAGTGACCATCAGCTGCCTTGCAATCATGGAAAACACCCTTGCATCAAGGAACACCCTAGCAACTGCCTAGCAACCACATAGTACCGCCCTAGCTACCATCAGCTGCCTTGCAATCATGGAAACACCCTTACATCAAGGAACACCCTAGCAACTGCCTAGCAACCACATAGTACCCGCCCTAGCTACCATCAGCTGCCTTGCAATCATGGAAACACCCTTACATCAAGGAACACCCAGCAACTGCCTAGCAACCACATAGCAACGCCCTAGTGACCATCAGCTGCCTTGCAATCATGGAAAACACCCTTGCATCAAGGAACACCCCTAGCAACTGCCTAGCAACCACATAGTACCGCCCTAGCTACCATCAGCTGCCTTGCAATCATGGAAACACCCTTGCATCAAGCTACTGATAATGAGATGACTAGCAACCACATAGCAACGCCCTAGCAACCATTAGCTGCCTTGCAATCATGGAAACACCCTTGCAACAAGGAACAGCCCAGCAACTGCCTAGCAACCACATAGTACCACCCTAGCTACCATCAGCTGCCTTGCAATCATGGAAAACACCCTTGCTTCAAGGAACACCCAGCAACTGCATAGCAACCAACATAGTACCGCCCTAGCTACCATCAGCTGCCTTGCAATCATGGAAACACCCTTGCATCAATGAACAGCCCAGCAACTGCCAAGCAACCACATAGCAACGCCCTAGTGACCATCAGCTGCCTTGCAATCATGGAAACACCCTTACATCAAGGAACACCCAGCAACTGCCAAGCAACCACATAGCAACACCCTAGTGACCATCAGCTGCCTTGCAATCATGGAAAACACCCTTGCATCAAGGAACACCCTAGCAACTGCCTAGCAACCACATAGTACCGCCCTAGCTACCATCAGCTGCCTTGCAATCATGGAAACACCCTTGCATCAATGAACAGCCCAGCAACTGCCAAGCAACCACATAGCAACGCCCTAGTGACCATCAGCTGCCTTGCAATCATGGAAAACCCCCTTGCTTCAAGGAACACCCAGCAACTGCATAGCAACCACCCAGAAAACTCTACAAAATGCTTAGCAACACCCTAGCAAGTAATAACTGCCAAGCAACCACATAGCAACACCCTAGTGACCATCAGTTGCCTTGCAATCATGGAAACACCCTTGCAACAAGGAACAGCCCAGCAACACCCTAGCAACTGCCAAGCAACCACATAGTAACTCCCTAGCAACCATTAGCTGCCTTGCAATCATGGAAACACCCTTGCAACAAGGAACAGCCCAGCAACTGCCAAGCAACCACATAGCAACGCCCTAGTGACCATCAGCTGCCTTGCAATCATGGAAACACCCTTACATCAAGGAACACCCAGCAACTGCCAAGCAACCACATAGCAATGCCCTAGTGACCATCAGCTGCCTTGCAATCATGGAAAACACCCTTGCATCAAGGAACACTAGTGACCATCAGCTGCCTTGCCATAGTACCGCCCTAGCTACCATCAGCTGCCTTGCAATCATGGAAACACCCTTGCATCAATGAACAGCCCAGCAACTGCCAAGCAACCACATAGCAACGCCCTAGTGACCATCAGCTGCCTTGCAATCATGGAAAACACCCTTGCTTCAAGGAACACCCAGCAACTGCATAGCAACCACCCAGAAAACTCTACAAAATGCTTAGCAACACCCTAGGAAGTAGTAACTGCCAAGCAACCACATAGCAACACCCTAGTGACCATCAGTTGCCTTGCAATCATGGAAACACCCTTACATCAAGGAACACCCCATCAACTGCCTAGCAACCACATAGTACCGCCCTAGCTACCATCAGCTGCCTTGCAATCATGGAAACACCCTTGCATCAAGGAACAGCCCAGCAACTGCCAAGCAACCACATAGCAACGCCCTAGTGACCATCAGCTGCCTTGCAATCATGGAAAACACCCTTGCATCAAGGAACACCCTAGCAACTGCCTAGCAACCACATATAGTACCGCCCTAGCTACCATCAGCTGCCTTGCAATCATGGAAACAACCTTGCATCAAGGAACACCCCAGCAACTGCCAAGCAACCACATAGCAACGCCCTAGTGACCATCAGCTGCCTTGCAATCATGGAAAACACCCTTGCATCAAGGAACACCCTAGCAACTGCCTAGCAACCACATAGTACCGCCCTAGCTACCATCAGCTGCCTTGCAATCATGGAAAACACCCTTTCATCAAGGAACACCCAGCAACTGCCAAGCAACCACCCAGAAAACTCTACAAAATGCTTAGCAACACCCTAGGAAGTAGTAACTGCCAAGCAACCACATAGCATTACCCTAGTGACCATCAGTTGCCTTGCAATCATGGAGAACACCCTTGTAACTAGTAACACCCCAGCAACACCCTAGCAACCACCCAGGAAAACAGGAAAAACACCCATGTGACAATTATTAGCTAATATAACAAAATTTGCAAGACAAAAATTGTTGGTAATTGTGTACAGTTTTCAAAAGGAAACATACATTTGTATTATTTAATAATTTCAATAATTTATTTCAAAAATATGTATAGTATAAGAGTTATATAAATATAGTAATTATAAACAGCATTAGACGTGTGCGTGATCGTTCTCACCGGCGTTGCGCACTTGCTCTGTGATGTCTGCGCGTATGTCTGAGACGTCCAGCATGGCGAGGAGTGAGTCGAAGCACGAGCCTTCATCATCCTCATGAACATACGGACGACTGCTGAAACTGTAGTGATGAGCGATCGCTGCCAGAAACATCTCCAGACAGATGATGAAGTCCTGCACACACACACACAATTAAACACACAGACAGTTCATCAAAAGACTAAACCATGTCCTCTTTTATTTCTGAAACTAACAAAATATGTAATGTCTATGACATATCCTGATGTAAACGGCTGTATATATGGTGTGTTGTGTAGTGTTTGTGTGTGTGTGTGTGTGTGTGTGTGTGTGTGTGTGTGTGTGTGTGTGTGAGGGAGTGTGTATGTTCACCTGTAGTCCCGTGGCTACGGCTTCCACACTGTCCCACTCCCAAGTGTGTTTGTCTGAAATCACTCCGACCTTCACCAGCAGAGCGATCAGCACAGCCTGCCTACAACACAAAACTACACGTCACATACATTGTCCCACTCTTTATTTCTCATTCTTGCATGTTTCACCCTAGCAACCACAAAGACACCCCTGTCTAGCAATACCCTAGCCTCCCACTAACAATCTAACAACCATCTATTATACCCATCAACTCCATTGCAAACACTGAAAACATCATAGCAACTGCCTAACAACACCCTAGCATTGAAACATCTATCACAACAAACTGCCTAGAAACAACCTAGCAACTGTGCAGTACCACATAGCAACGCCCTAGCAACCATCTATAACACAATCTCCTTCCTTGCAATCAACTGCCTAACAAAACCCTAACAACCAGCCAACCATACAAACTGCTTAGAAGCACCCTAGCAACCGCTTAGTACCACATAGCAATGCTCTAGCAACCATCTATAACACCTATCACTTGCCTTGTTGCAACCACCTGCCTAACAACACCCTAGCAACAACACAAAAAACCCAACAAACTGCCTAAAAACACCCTAGCAACCGCTTAGTACCACATAGCAATGCTCTAGCAACCATCTATAACACCTATCACTTGCCTTGTTGCAACCAACTGTCTAACAACACCCTAGCAACAACACAAAAAACCCAACAAACTGCCTAGAAACACCCTAGCAACTGCCTAGTACTACATAGCAACACCCTAGCAACCATCTATAACACCTATCACTTGCCTTGCAACCAACTGCCTAACAGCACCCTAGCAACAACACAAAAAACCAACAAACTGCCTAGAAACACCCTAGCAACTGCCTAGTACTACATAGCAATGCCCTAGCAACCATCTGTAACATCTATCACTTGCCTTGCAACCAACTGCCTAACAAAACCCTAGCAACCATCCAGAAAATTCTACAAACTGCCTAGAAACACTTCTGCAACCACCTATTACCACATAGCAACACCCTAGAAACCATCTGTCTTTAAATTCAGTATTATATTATTCCCCCCACAGAAGACCTCGCATGATGCTAACCCTGGAACAACATACAAAACTACCCAATTTTCCGATGAGTTTAATCTCAACATATAATCATTGCAGTTAATAGTCTTAAACAGCTTCAGACTCTCTTCGCTGCTTTAGTGAGTGTGAACATGAATGTACCAGAAGGACACAAAGACGACGAGTTTGACGCAGAGCAGCTTGCCGACGGGTCTCAGAGGCTTCAGCTCTTCTCTCAGCGTTCGGTAGAACAGCAGCAGGCAGTACATCGCAAACTTAACACAAAACAAGCAAATCAAACCAATCTTCCTTATTAGACTCCAGTGGTTCCAGACATTTGACTGTAGCATACAATTATACTATATTACACTATTAGCATGTGTCAGTATCAGCAATACATTGATACATTTTCTTAGTGAGACTATAATATAAATTATGTTTATAAATGAATAAATGTTGGTTACCAGCTGTGAGGCGTTGTTGACGATAACGAGGTACGTCCAGGCGTTTCTGAAGCTGAAATTACCTTCATCATAAACTCCACACAGCTGACACACACTACAGCACAGAGACAGAGACCAGCTGGTTATATATATATATATATGTTTATCCATCAATATACATGATATTATTGTATGTGATTGATCTAGATCAGTGGTTCTCAAAAAAATTACGTAAAATGATTTAAAATTAACCTAAACAAGCTTTAAAATAAGCTAAAACAACTGAAAAGTTTTTAAGTTAAAATGCATTAATGCTGCCATGATGTTCACTGATGGACTGGAGTGCTGTGGATTATTGTGATGTTTTTATCAGCTGTTTGGACTCTCTTTCTGACGGCACCCATTCACTTCCATTGATGAGACACTAATGCAATGCTACATTTCTCCAAATCTGATGAAGAAACAAACTCATCCTGATCTTGGATGGTCTGAGAGTGAGTAAACTTTCTGCAAATTTTCATTTTTGGGTGAATCACTCCTTTAATTCTTGAAAAACCATACCCTCAAATTTGAAAAATAAATACATAAATGAATAAAGTTATTTCAATATTGAAAATATTTCACCGAGTAAAAATTGCTGTGAAATCGTCATATTTGTAGTTTCAAAATAATTTTAGTATCCTATAACCACAAACAAGTGGCAGTTATATATGTATATTAATATAATTAAAATATAATTATTATTTATTATAATATTAAAATGAAAAAAAATTACAAAAGGTTTGAAAACAAGCAGCTTTACAGAAAATAAAATGAAGTTCCAGAGAGTAAATCTTCAGAACCACTGATCTAGATGATTGTGTGTGTGTGTGTGTGTGTGTGTGTGTGTGTGTGTGTGTGTGTGTGTGTGTGTCGTACAGGGCAATGATGGTGGTTACAGGTCTCACTGCTGTGTACTGCAGAACTCCAAGCTTACATCTGAACAACAGAACCCTGAGAAAGACAGAGAGACATGTTCATCTTACTTGACTTGGATGCTCAGTATAGATAGATGCCTGTGTGTGTGTGTGTGTTTGTGCATGTGCGCGTGTGTGTGTGTGTGTGTGTGTGTGTGTGTGTCTCTGTGTCTCTGTGTCTGTGTGTGTGTGTGTGTGTGTGTGTGTGTGTGTGTGTGTCTGTGTGTGTGTGTGTCTGTGTGTGTGTGTGTGTGTGTGTGTGTGTGTGTGTGTGTGTGTGTGTGTGTGTGTGTGTGGTGTGTGTGTGTCACTATCATCTGTGTGTGTGTGTGTGTGTGTGTGTGTGTGTGTGTGTGTGTGTGTGTGTGTGTGTGTGTCTCTGTGTGTGTGTGTGTGTGTCTCTGTGTGTCTCTGTGTGTGTGTGTGCATGAGAGTTTCTTGAGAGTTGTCTGTGCGTGTGTGTGTGTGTGTGTGTGTGTGTGTGTGTGTGAGTGTGTGTGTGTGTGATTGCATAGCAGTAGTGTGCGTGTATGTGTGTGTGTGTGTGTATACGTGTGTGTGTGTGTGTGTGTGTGTGTGTGTGTGTGTGTGTGTGTGTGTGTGTGTGTGTGTGTGTGTGTGTGTGTGTGTGTGTGTGTGTGTGTGTAAACGTGTGTGTGTGTGTGTGTGAGAGTTTTGTGTGTAAATGTGTGAGTGTGTGAGTGTGTGTGTGTGCATGTGTGAGTGTGAGTGTGAGTGTGTGTGTGTGTGTGTGTGTATGAGTGTGTGCATGTATATGAGTGTGCGTGAGTGTGTGAGTATACGTGTGTGTGTGCGTGTGCGTGTATATGTGTGTGTGCGTGCTCACTCTCCCATGGCCCAGGGTGGGCAGCAGCAGAAAGGGGGCAGCAGGGGTCTCTGCTCCTGCACCTCCAGCATGAGCACCAGACTGGGATACTGGTTCTCCAGGAAGTTCAGCAGGAACATCAGGAAGTTGTAGATGACATAAGCCTCGTAGCACTCCCGACACGTGTCCACATAGATGGCGATCTTGGGGTATTTAAGCGCGATCCACTGCAAGACACACAATCACAGCTGTAGGACATTGTTCTCCTGACAATACGCAGCAGTGTCTCGGGACTCCTGCTCCGGTCAGGACACACAGAGGTGTTTGATACTCACGCTGTCCAAGCTGTATATGGGAACCATCCAGAGAATCCTGGAACAACACACACGCCATTGTGAGTTATTATCTGCTGATTCTCATTTACAGGACACGTGTGTGTGTGTGTGTGTGTGTGTGTGTGTGTGTGTGTGTGTGTGTGTGTGTGTGTGTGTGTGTGTCAGATACCTGATGATGGGTTTCTGTAGCTCAGGTTGTGTGTAGTGAACCAGATGTTGTAAAATCCCCCAGAGAGAGTTAGGTATGGTTAGTTAAACAAAAAAACACATGTGATGTGAAATTTTTTGTTTTTTGTGACCTACTACACACACACACACACACACACACACACACACACACACACACACACACACACACACACATCAGTAACCACATACAGACAGCACACACACACACATCAGTACAGATAGATAGATAGATTATTACAATGTTATGCTGTCAGTGTGCAGCTCTAATGAGGTTTTAATGAATCACCTCGGCCCTCCGCAGCTCCCACGCGCACAGCGGCAGCGCCACCGCGAGCACGAGCGCGAACAGCAGCGCGGCGAGCGGACGGATCCAGCGCCGCCAGACCGGCATCTTCACCGACACCGAGCCGCGCCTCACACCGACGCGCTCGAGCGAGGACGCTGGCTGCTCACAAACGGGGCGTGATTATCGCGCCGGCCTATTCGGAAGGCTTAGCTCATAAATATTAAACAGGAGAGGCTGACGTTGCTTGGAGCGTCAGAGCACCTAGACTAATTAAATATTCATGAGCTGAAAACTTTCGCGATTTATCAAACAGCCGGACAGACGCAATCTAATTAATATTCATAGCCATAGGATTCGTTTTGTTTGCTATGTGGGCGTTCAGTTACTAAAATTGCGTTTCAGCCAATCAGTTAGTTCTATCGGGGGACGCACATTACGTAATTAATATTCATGAGTTAAGCCCTCGCTGTAGTAGGACTTGTTCATTTGCGGTCTTCCGTTATGAACGTAACATTAGTTATCATTTTATATGTATAAATTATGTTTTTTTTTATCGTTGTTGTTGTTATTTACGTTCTGTTTTAGTTACAAAACTACGGGGCGCCGTTTGTAAAAAAAAATAAAAAAATAAAAATGTGTAAGAAAAACTGGTCAAAATTTCTGATTTAACTACCAAAATAAATACATTTTACAAGATTTACATGAATTAGCTTTATTCTATTTTTTTATTACTATATTAGGCTACTATATATAAATAAAAGCTATTTTAATCTAAATCTAAATGTTAAATATAAATAAAACTGATATATAATGGCACTTTATTTGCACAGAATGTTTGCCTAGTTGTTTTAATCATTAGATCTGACAAAATAACAATGAATGAAAAGAAAATAATATAAATAGATATTTTTATTTATATTAATAATATTTAAAAACCGATTACTATACTTTTCCAACACGAAACACATTCTTATAAAACTGTGGTTGTTTCATGAGTGATTAAAACCGATGTTAGCCGTTTAATGACCCTCGTAATTCTGACAGAAATGATTTCCTGGGAAAAAAAAACATTCCGCTTTCCACTACAGAAAGTCAATTCTGTGGGAATAAAACCATAATCCTGTCTCTGAAGCAGACAGTTTCACAACCAACAGACCACACACTCTGACTTTGATAAACACACATCACATATTTATTTACAACATCTTAGACAAAAAGGGCATTTCATTTTAACGTCTTCTCACAGCTGTTTTCAGAGCTACTGACTAATTCAAACAACATGACTGTATATATGTATATATATATATATATATATATATATATATATATATATATATATATATATATATATATATATGAGCAAAACAGCCATTTATCCCTATGAAAATGTGATTTAATTCTACAGTTTCTAATAAATAGCTTCACTTTATAGGGTTTGCATTGACCAGTCGAGTAATCGAGAAATGAAACACTAGTTGGCGCTATAGTTGATGCAAACAAGTTCATGTGAGTAAACAGATTCATCACCATTTCTCCTATATGACGCAATTCATTTAAGTTCGTGCTGCACATGATATAGTTCCTAATGTAAATGGCTGTAAATCTGATTTTGTTTACAGTAGTGATATGAGGAACTGAGACTTTCAAAACTCCGAATCAATTGAACTGCTTCAAAGTTAAGCTGTTCCGAATCGCTCGAAACAGTGTAAATGCGATGAAAACTCACCCCAAACATGAATAAAAACGCAGTTTATGCAAAAGTACGAAGGCACGTTCACATCAAGAATGATAACTAAAGCGATAACTATTTTAGCGTCCACATCAACAATCCATAACATTCTGTTTATTGGAAGCCCGTGCATTAATTAAATTGACTAGGGTGGATTCTGATAAACTTTCAAAAATTTAATCATTTATCAGCTTAAAAAATAAAAAATAAAATAAAATCCGAGAGAACGATAATGTTGCTCTTTGTCATTATCATTAAAAATGTAGTTATGGAGTTTACTATTCTCATAGAATTATAATGATTATCAAAACTTTATAGTTATAGTTACGTTCTTTGGTGTGAATGAGCCTTAATACTGTGGTTACCCAGCTAACAAAACTATATTCTAAGAACGTTTTACTAACGTTTCCAATTAAGTTATAAAGAATTTTCACTAAACATCGACAACGTCCAGTTTTTGAATGTTTTGAATTTTTTTTCCCGCCTTGGTTATGCGAATGTTAAGGTAACATTCCATTTTAAAATTTTGCAGACGTGAATGTTACTTTAGAATGTTCTCTGAAACAATCTAGCTGTGACACTTTAAAATAATTAGATAAACATCCAACTAAAAAGTTCCATGAACATTGTAAAAATAGCTTTTTGTTATAATTTTTTGAAAACATTATTAGTCTAACAATTAAAAAAAAAAAACACGTTAGGTGAATGTCCAACTAAAACATTTCAGAAAACACATTCAATGAATGATGTATGAATAACGTTTTCGAGTGAACGTTTTGAGAACATTATTAGTAAATTTTTTCCCATGTATTATTTGTTTGTGTAGTTTTTGTGATAAACTTTTTAGGATATTCCAACTAAAACGTTTCCGAAAAAATGTTCAACAAACAAATAGTATTTTTTTGTGTGCTCACATTTTGAGAATGTTATTGGTTTGTCTAACATTTAAAAAAAAACTTTAGGTGAAATTTCAACTAAAACTTTTCGGAAAAAAGTTCCATGAACAATGTAAAAATAACTTATTTGTGCTAATGTTTTGAGAACATTATTAGTTAGTCTAACAATTAAAAAAAAAAAAAACGTTATATGAACGTCTGACTAAAACGTTTCCGAAAAATGTTCAACGAACGATTTATAAATAACAATTTTTTGTGCTAACATTTTGAAAATATTATTAGTTTGTCTAGCATTTAAAAAAAAAAAAGTTATATGGTTGTATGACTAAAACGTTTCCGAAAAATGTTCAACGAACGATTTATAAATAACAATTTTTTGTGCTAACATTTTGAAAATATTATTAGTTTGCCTAACATTAAAAAAATGTTATACGAACGTCTGACTGAAACATTTCCGAAAAAATGTTCAACGAACGATTTATAAAAAACGTTTTTTTTGTGCTAACATTTTGAGAATGTTATTAGTTTGTCTAACATAAAAAAGATGTTATACGAACGTCCAACTAAAACGTTTCCGAAAAAATGTTCAACAAACGATTTTTAAATAACGTTTTTTTTTTGTGCTAACATTTTGAAAACACGTTCCATGAATGATGTATAGCCTAAATAATGTTTTTCCGTGAACATTTTGAGAACGTTATTAAAGACCAGATTGCGTTGAATGAACGTTTTATAAATGTTACAAGAAGAACATTTGTTTATAACTTTGAGAGAACCTTTCCAGAACGTTCCCTGTTAGCTGGGTAGTGTGTAAAACCTCTGAAATCACTTACAGCACATTGAAAACACGTTTAAGTTTACAAAATATGATGCATACACTAAAAAAGATGCACTTTCTTTGTCATAATAGTATGCACACAGTTAACCAGTGCAGTAGATATAATAATATAAATATATATGTTGATATCTCTGTAGTCAGGGTTAAAACAGCGTGTGTGTGGTTGAGGTCAGTTGTAGCTGTCCTTGCGCAGTGCCGTCCGGTCCGATAAGCCGTTCTGATCCGGGCTCTTGTACTGGAAGCTGGTCCCGTTCAGGGGCACGACGCTGCTCAAGATCGAGCCGGCCGGATAACACCAGCAACACAGACACGACTGACAGAGACGGAGAGACAGCAGAGATTAGATCATCACAGCATCACTGCGCTCTGTTATCAGACTCCTCTAGAGCTCTCTGTACCCTGAAGCAGTTCTTGAACTTCTTGCTGACGAAGTAGAGGATTATGGGATTGATGCAGGAGTTGATGGTGGCCAGATTTATACTCAGGTAATCAAACACCAGCAAGAAACTGAGACACAAAAACAACAACACAAACAGGTGAAAATCAATAAAGATAAACTTTGCAAAATTATAATAGACATTAAAGAATTGCATTTCTGCAGAACAAGGTACAGGAATATATTTCTTCTCAGTTCATTGATGCATTAGTATAAAATATGCTATGGCTTTGTGTGTGTCAGTATTATTATAATTAATTAAAAATAAAATCATGGAAAAAATTTCTTGAAATAGAATATTAAAAAAATGTAAACTTATTTTATTAAAACGAAAATGTTGAATTTTAATTAAATTTTTATTATTAAAATAAAACTAAATTAAAAATGACTTTTTAAAATTAATTGGAATTAATTGAAATTTTTAATTAATGTTAATTTAACAATGTTCATGCTCTCATAGTATTGTTTTAGTCCAACTTTAAAAGTTGTTTTATTAATAAGTTTAATTTTTATTTAATTTTTTTTTGTTTTTTAGTATATCTTAAATATATATATATATATATATATTTGTTACATTCATGCTCATATAGTATTATTTTAGTCCAACTTTAAAATTTAAGTTTCATTATTAAGTATAAATTGTATCAAGGTGTTTTATTTGTAAGTTAGTAAACATTTTTAAGTTTCATTAAGTTTAAGTTTTATTATTATTATTATTAATTTTTATTTTTATTGTGTGTGTGTGTGAGTGTGTGTGTGTGTGTGTGTGTGTGTGTGTGTGAGAGAGAGAGAGAGATTGTGTGTGTGTGTGTGTGTGTGTGTGTGTGTTACTTCAGCAGGTCACAGCGGCCGACGTCGTTCTGAAAATAAACCATCTTCTTGAGGATGCGACTGAGATGCAGCGGAAACCAGCAGAGAGCGAAGATCAGCACCAGAGAAAACACGGCCTTCGCCACCTCACGCCTCTGCTCACACACACACACACACACACACACATTAGTTAGCGATGGTCTCGCCTGGGTCATTCAGCATCGAGTGTTCGGTTCTTCACCTGCTTGAGGTGTTCGCTCAGAGAAAACTTCAGGCTGCCCTTCCTGTTGCTCAGCATCTCACAGGTCATGAGTGTGTAGAAGACGGCCGTACAAACCAGCGGCACACAGAAATAAAAGCCAAACAACCACCAGACCTTCACGTCCCTGTAGAACTACACACACACACACACACACACAACAATTCCACATTTCATAAACAAATGTAAAAATAAATGCATTAAAACATAGATGAATGATTTAGTTTCGTGAACATTTAGTTACTTGTTTTAATTATGAAAATACAGCTAATTAAAATATTTAACAAATAATATTTACTCAGTATAGCTATATAAGACATATATTTATATATACAGTATATTTTTAAAAAGAATTATAGAACACCAATGAAAAATCTTATGAACGAATCTTATTTCTATATTCTTATTTATTATATTATGTTTATATAATAAATATATTTATATAATAATAATATATGTGATGATTATATAAATATACTTAAGTTAATTTAAAAAATACAAATATAATTAAATATTTTATATTGATGTTATTTTACACACACACACACACATATATATATATATAAAATACTAAATAAATATATATCTTCAGTCAAAATATAGAATCATATATAACATAAAATTATATATATATGTATATACACACACCTGAAATATTTTATATAATATTATGTCATTCTTCATCATATACTGTATATCATCTGAATTATCTATTATCTAATATAATTTTTTACATCTAATATATTTTATAGATCTTGTTTCATAAAATCTATAAAAATATTCAAAAAGAGCCCTTGAACTACTTTCTGTTTATAAATTGCCGGAAAATGTGAAAACACAGACTTAACTTCAAATGCATGTCCTTATATTAAAATGTAATATTAATTATGATAAAAATAGTAGACTAAGTTCAGGTGGAAATGTTCTTTACAAATGTAATGTTGATTTTACTGATAATGAAGCGTTATGCAAGAGTAGTGAATTAAGTGCTAATAAATGTAAGAGATCTGAGTGTGTAGCATGACAGTTATGAAGGAGCATAACTGTCCGTGTTCTTACGGTCATGAAGGGCGTCTCTGGTTTCAGCATGCAGGTGCGGATGGTGACGTTGTTGTAGTCGAAGCTGACCATTTTGAAGCCGATGGCCTCAGGAACGGCCAGAACTAGAGCCAGCAGCCAGATACACAGGATCTCCACAGCCGTGGACACAGGGATCCCCACGCCCTGAACACGACTCCACGACGCGACCGCACGATACCTGCACACGCGCACACACACACACACACACACACACACACAGTAAACACACTCCAAAGGCTTATGTTGTCAGACACTTGTTTCTTGCAGAAGCTTGGGACTCACCGGCTGACAGGGAACGCTCTCACAACTTTCACAAACGCTTTTTAAGTGTAATATAAATGTCAAAACTTTCTTAAAGTAATGTTTATGGAACGTTCTTATAACTATTACATTAACACAATTGCACACACAAAGCACAAAATGCCTCACATCTGTTACGAAATGAAGCACTGCTATAACCATAACAAGACATTAATTTAGCATTTTGTGCAATATGATTTTAAAATGTGTTTAAAGTTTTGATTCACGCTTATTATTATTTTAAATGCGTTATTAAATTTTTGATCTATGACCATTGTTTGCTTTTCGTAAAAATTTGCTTTCATTTTTAAATTTTGTGCAATATAATTATACTTGTGTTTTTGAATTTTGGTTTCACGCAATACAATCTGATCCCATACACTGCATTCAAAATATCACAAACACGTTTTTCTTATGTTGCAAACACCTTTGCCAAAATATTATATTTCTTGATATCTCATACACACACACACAGTTATTCAAAACCTAAAGCTCTTCTCTCATGAGCTCCGGTGTACATTTCTGTACGAGACTGAAAGTAATTGGCAGAGAGATTTACAGTAAACACGAGCGCAAGACTGAAAGCAAAGGTTTTTTACTGTAAGCATTTGTGTTTGTGAATCAGAGCAGAAACACATCAAGCAGGTGCTAAATATAAACAGATGAAAAGCTAACAGGAAAAGTTCTCAGAACGTTCAGGGAAGGTTTTTTTTTTTTAAGTTATCAAACTTTCTTCCAGTAACATTAATAAAGCGTTCATTAAACTTTATATTGTTTTTAACAATGTTTTCAAAATGTTACCACCAACACTAAAAACATTAATATATCTCAAACTTATTAAATTTACACATCATTGAAGGAATGTTTTTTTTGTTTGTTTAAATGTTTTAACTGGATGTTCATGTAACGCTTTCTAAATGTTACTTGTTTCAGAACGTTCAGAGAACATTAAAAAAAAATGTTCCCAAAATGTGTCCCTGCAGCACAGAAGCAGTCATAAGTGTCACAGGTATGTTTGTAGCAATAACTAACAATACATTGTATGGGTCAAAATTATACATTTTTCTTTTATGCGAAAAATCATTAGGATATTAAGATAAGATCATGTTCCATGAAGATATTTTGTAAATTTCCTACTGAAAATATCAAAAATACATTTTTGATTAGTAATATGCATTGCTAAGAACTTCATTTGAACAACTTTAAAGATGATTTTATCAATATTTAGATTTTTTTGCACCCTCAGATTCCAGATTTTCAAATAATTGTATCTCAGCCAAATATTGTCCTCCTAACAAACCATACATCAGTGGAGAAATTATATAAATCTCAAAAAATTGAGTGTTGTGTGTGTGCTTGTGTGTGTCTGTGAGTGTGTGTGTTTGTTTGTGTGTGTGTGTGTGTGTGTGTGTTTGTGTGTGTGTGTGTGTGTGTTTGTGTGTGTGTGTGTGTGTGTTACCTGTCCACACTGAGCGCACACAGATTGAGAACCGTTATTCCGACTGACGCTTTCTGTAGAAATGGCATCAGTTTGCACAGAAACAGACCGAACACACTGTCATCGAAGGGCCACCGCATCGCCAGCAGCTACAACACACACACACACACAGACACACACACACACACACACAAACACACACACACACACACACACACACACACACAGACTGTTAAAGCATATCTTCACTTCCTGTGTGATATATTTAAAGACAAACGAATGAAGCGCTTTTATCTTCATAACAGTGTGTGTGTGTGTGTGTGTGTGTGTGTGTGTGTGTGTGTGTGTGTGTGTGTGTGTGTGTGTGTGTGATTGAATGTGTGATGAGTGTTAGACTGATAACTGTCCAGAAATAAGTCTGACCCACTGCTGCAATCAAGTTTGTGGCCGAATTATCTCTAATAAACACACACACGTGATGCAGTGATCTGATTGGTTGGTCACCTTATAGACGTTGATGGGGATGTCGATGGCGATGTAGATGAGGTCCCCCAGCGCCAGGCTGGCGATCAGAGCGTTCGGGCCGTTCCTCATGGTCTTGTTGAGGTAGATGATCCTCAGCAGCGTGGCGTTTCCCACCATCCCCACCACGAAGATGAGGCAGGACAGGACCGTGTTGACGTATTTGAACAAGCCCTCGATGTACGTCCTCTTCAGACACGCCGGGGGCAGCGACAGCGGCCGGACACGAACCGTCCCGACAGCTCTGGGGTCAGAGGTCACACGGTTCAGAGACCGGTGACCTGAGCTGGGGTCAGCGGAGAGCTGGAAGCCATCGGATGAGTTTGATTGACAGTTTCCTCCACCAATCAGCACACAGGATACGACGGCCATTAGCAGGATTTTGGGGGGCCACATTGTGGATCAAAGACTCCCGTTGTCAAGAGTTCGATGGGAAGCGTCTCTACACGATACAAACAAAGAGAAACTGTTCTGGGTTCGATACAATGCGAGTTTAAGGGAGGCGTCTGTGATGCGTTCACTCAGAAATCACATTTAGAGTTACAATGGACATCAATGGGGCTTTAAACTTCATTAAAACTCACTCTGCTTTTGAAATTAGTGTGAATCAAACATGTCTAAGCACATTTACAACTGCAAAAAATATTTTCTTCATTAGTATTTTTGTCTTGTTTTCTAGTATGCGTTTACTTGACAAGTAAAATGACTGAAAATATTATCCAAATTTTGGAAAAAATATCTGCCAATGGGGTAAGAAGAATAATCTTAGTTCAAAGGCTAAGCAAGATTATTTTTCTGACCCCATTGGCAGATATTTTTTCTTGTTTTAAGCAAAAACGAACAAAATTTGGATGATTTCAGAAAACGAGACATAATATTTTTATTTTGTTTAATTTTACTTTTTTAAGAGTTTTTGTATATTTATACTACAAAACAAGACAAAAATACTAAGGAAGAAAATGATTTTTTACAGTGATAAACATGACAGCTATTGTTAGATAACATTCCCATTAAGTTATAAAAGTGTTATTTTTGAATGTTCTCTGAACTTTTAGGGAACGTTCAGAAATAACACTTTTATAACTTAATGGAAATGTTCTTAGAACATATTATTGTTAACTGGGTCTTTAATAATGTTCTCTAAACGTTTGCAGAAAAAACATTGTACAAAATACATGGAACGTTTTTTTCCCCTGAAACCTTTAAATACTGTTCTAATTTTTTTTAGGATGTTTGTAACAGTTTTTAAATGTTACTACTTGTTTTAGAACAGTCAGAGAACATTCAAAAGTAACATTCCCGTATTGGTTGCAAAATTCTAAAATGGAATGTTTATATATATATATATTTGTAACAGTTTTTAAATGTTACTACTTGTTATATCGTATATATATATATATATATATATATAAAATTCTAAAATGGAATGTTTATATATATATATATAAATGTGTTATAGAATGCAAACACACATTTAGGTTTATCAGTATAATATAACTCAGACGATGCACAACACACATGTCAGTGATTGTGTCTCAAATGCAACACGCTTCTCTGGAAACGTAATGGAAAGCCACAAACACACTGTTCACATCAGTTCAGCCGAATCACATCAAACGAACTGATTCACTTTGAACTCCAGCAGAGTTTAACACGAGATCCCGTGCTTCTCCTCTGAAACGGTAAGTCAGTCTCTACTAAATCTACTGAGAACTCTTAATGTCCGAGTTATTTCCTCATAGACAGCAATGAGACTGAATGGAGACCTTTTTCGTTTCCTGATCACAGTTATCTCAGGTCAGGATCATTGAGACGCTATTACAGTTTTTGTTATTATTTTAGAATATTTTATAATTTGTATTGTTTTAATAATTGTTTTAATTTTAGTCAAAGTTTTAGTAATTTTGTTGCATGTTTTTGTAATTTTTAATTCTTTAATAATGTGTTTATATATAGTTTTAGCTAAAGTTTTAGTCATTTTGTTGCATGTTTTTGTAATTTTTAATTCTTTAAATTGTGTATATATAGTTTTATTTAAATTTTAACTAAAGGTTTAGTCATTTTGCTTAATTTTTTTGTTATTTTTAATTCTTTAAAATGCGTATATATAGTTTTATTTAAATTGTAGCTAAAGTTTGAATTATTCTGCTGCATGTTTTTGTAATTTTGTCACTTAAAAAAATGCTTGTATATTTGTATTAGTTTTTATTTATTTGTTTTAGTTTTTTTAGTACTTTAAATTAAAATTAGAAATGCTCCCTAAGCAATTAGCTGAAATATTTTTCGTTCAGCTTTCATGTTTTCATATATATACATTTATATAACGAAAATGTTTTTCATGGTTATCAGAATAAAGATCTCATAAGTCTCAATCTGTGCTCAAAACTCTGATCTAAACTGCAATCCAAATTAATTATATGGCTCTGTACTCTTACTGTATGACAACTAATTGGCCCTTTTTATTACTCTATATACTCTGTACTTTATTACTTACATGTGAGACGAAGTTAAATGCTCAAAAGTTTCCTGAGAAACTTCTGAGCAGCAAAAGCGTGTGTAAAATACTACAAAAACATGATTTAGTCAGAAAGCGAAGCGACAGAAAGACGTGCAGTGACGCACACAAACACACACTGACCTTCAGACTGACGCTGATGCACTCTTCTGTCTGTCTCTATCTCTCCTCATGGACTGAAGCTCTGTGACTAAATCCAGAAGAGCAGCCGGATCCGAGCAGATCTGTGTGAGTGTGTGAGAGAGGAACAGAGGAGTTATCTTTAAACACCCTCTCTCTCTCTCTCTCTCTCTCTCTCTCTCTCTCTCTGTCTCTCTCTCTCTGTCTGTCTCTCTCTCTCGGTCTGTCTCTCTCTCTCTCTCTCTCTCTCTCTCTCTCTCTCTCTCTCTCTCTCTCTCTCTCTCTCTCTCTCTCTCTCTCTTATCTGTGGGACATGGCCTTCCTGTCACTGGCTCTTATTTTAATTTTAAGACACACAGACACCACCCTACATTCTCATCAGGACCTTATCTAATCATCTTATGAAGGAAACAGAATAAACACTTCTGAAGAGTATGTGGTAGTCCATTTTTACCATGTTTTTACCAGTCAAAACTTTGGAATCTATTAATGTTTTTGAAATAAGTCTCTTCTGCTCACTATGGCTGCATTTATTTGATCAAATATTATTCTAATCTAAAACAGCTGTTTTCTCTGTGAATGTCTGTTAAACTGTAATTTATTTCTGTGATGTGCAGCTGTATTTTCAGCATCATTACTCCAGTCTTCAGTGTCACATGATCTTCAGAAATCATTCCTAATATGATGATTTGCTGCTCAAGAAACATTTCTGATTATTATTAATGTTGAACACAGTTGTGCTGCACAATATTTTTGTGGAAATCGTGATAAATTTTATTTTTCAGGATTCACAGATGAATAGAAAGTTCAAAAGAACAGCATTTATTCGAAATATAAATATTTTGTAACATTATAAATATCTTTACTCGCACTTTTGATCAATTTAATGTGCTTTTTTTACTAAATATAAGCGTAAATAAAAAAAATAAAAAAAAGTTTTTTTGTTTTTTGTTTTTTCATTTTATCCCAAACTTTTGAATGGTAGTGCATCGTGGTTTTCAGAAACGTATTGTTTATTATTCAACACTGACAATAATCAGAAATGTTTCTTGAGCAGCAAATCATCATATTAGAATGATTTTTGAAGATCATGTGACACTGAAGACTGGAGTAATGATGCTGAAAATACAGCTGCACATCACAGAAATAAATTACAGTTTAACAGAGATTCACATAGAAAACAGCTGATTTAGATTAGAATAATATTTCACATTTTTACTGTATTTTTGATCAAATAAATGCAGCCTCTGTGAGCATTATCTTTCAAATACTATTATCTTACTGCCACATTACTAGTGCTCGCTAAACACTGCTCCATTCACAGCAGCCAGCGTAAAAGTTATAGTCAGATTATTATTAACTCAGTTCTAAATCAGACGCTGATACCTGCGGTGATACTACTGAATGGACTATAGAGACAGGTCAAAGGTCACTCAGTGCCCAGAGCCAAACCACTGAAAGCAATTACAGGCCTGACCTCATAAACTCTGACCTGCAGGGGGCATCAGCACACACACACGCGCACACACACACACACACACACACACACACACAACAGAGAGAGAATCTATTAGAGTGAATAGATTAGTTTTGAATCTTCTTTTTTTAATGCTAGCTTCAAAGATTTTAATATCATTGAAGTGATTTTATCATTTTATTCATATTTTGAATGTAGTGTATTGTTGTTGTATGTCCAAAGCACAAGGCCGAGCAATAAATTATAACTAAACTAAACAAAAGTATAACTAAACTAACATTTTAATATTTTCTATTTTAATTTTAATTAAAACTTTAGTTATTTTGCTGTGTGTGTGTGTGTGTCTGTGTGTGTTTTAATTAAATATTATTATTATTATTATTGCAATTATTATTATTATTTTAAATATGTTAAACTAAATGAAAATAAAAAAGAAATGCTGCTTTGGCAACAAGTTTTTTTTTTAATAATTAATTTTATTTCAAGTTTCATTTAAAAAAAAAATTCAAGTAACAAACATGTTTTTATGGTTGTAGTTTTAGTCGACTATAATCCTGCCAAGACTTTAATAAAACAATCACACATCAAAAGACTTATAAACAGTTTTAGGTTCATTTTAGGTTGAAAACAAATTGCCTTTTTCTTAATCAGACTGTGTTTTATCTCAATTAGAATCATCTGCTACTGTTAGGAAACACCAAAGAGCGGAAAATGTGTGTGTGTGTGTGTGTGTGTGTGTGTGTGTGTGTGTGTGTGTGTGTGTGTGTTCTCATATGGTGAACAACACACGTCACATGACCAGAACAGATGCCCAATATGATGCCAGCTTGAAGCTTTGAGGGTCTCTGAACGGAAACAACACGAACAACATATTAAACCAACGCTTTTACACAATGCACTAAATCTGAACCATGCCTTTCAGTGTTTATTTATTATTTATTATAAAACCAGCCTTGTCTATGTGCTATATTTTATAAAGTGCCTTTGTGTCTTTAATTAAGTGTTTGCATTCACACTGTACCTGAACAAACACCTGAATGAATGAAAGTGATCCAGCAGAAGTTCTTCATTAGCTGTTTATTGTGTTAATATCTCTATCTGTGTGAATAAATGTGAAATCGTCTCATAAAGCAGCTTTGATCTGAATAATCAGGCCACAAACACGCTAAACGACACCAAACGCTCTGAAGTCACAACCAATAAAGATTTTCCATATAAACTTCAGTCACTCCGCGCTGACAGAGATATTGAGGGTGTTTACTGCCAGAGGAAATTCACAGATAGATATATAAATCAATAAAACTAAACTAAACCTTGGGTGGCTTTACACAGCGTGTGTGTGTGTGTGTGTGCGCTTGTGTTCTTGTGTTCATCTGTTTCTCCCATTCACTCTTTCTACATCACTCTAGAAACTCAAACAATCAGATAGCCTACAACAATACTTTCTCAAATATGTATTACAATAAGCCTACTGATAAACTGAAGTTCACTTGCTCTCATTACATGGAAAGAAAGATTGGATGCTTTCAACTGATTTTCTATATTAAACTGAATTGTAGTGGTTAAACTATTTCAAATTTAGCTCCAAATTCGATCATAATTCACAATAATATTTCCATCTAACATGTATTTTGAGCTACAGCTCGTCATGTTAATTGAGTTTTCACTAGTTAGCAGTTACCTCACCCGAATATGTTCCTAGATTTGGTTTGAATGTTATCTTTGAAATGGAAATATAGACATTTTATTTCTAAACATAATTGTTTTTCGCTTGTTTATGTCATAAAACTAGCGAGTGTCGTGTAAACATATGACTAAAAGAGTCATTTAGAGTCATTTACGCTTGATTCAAACTCAAACTGCATGCTCCGAATCAGCTAAATGATCCGTTCGGATCGTGTCTTGTGAATCATTCGAATTAGATCGGGATTTCGGAGTTGATTGGCGAATCATTTTTGCAAATAGAAAGATCCGTGATACGTGCTCCGAATCACTTGGTTTGTATCGACATTTTTTTTTTTTTTAATCCAGAACCAAGAACCAGAACCAAGAACCGGAACCGGAACTGGAACCAGAACCAAGAACCGGAACCAAGCCAAGTTCTAAGTTCTTGTTTAATTTTGTTGACATATTAGACTCAAAGGTTTAAACAGAGGGGATTTTGGAAATTTATTTTTATCATTCCATAAAAAACCCCATCAAAAATCACGCCAGAAAACAACATTATTATTATTTTTAATTTTTTTTATTTTTTTTAGAAACAAGATATAAAATATATAAAACTAGGCAAATTATAGCCAATGTGAACAAAACCTTCAGAATATAGATAGTAATAAAACTGTAAAGTTGGGTGTGTGTGTGTGTGTGTGTGTGTGTGTGTGTGTGTGTGTGTGTGTGTGTGTGTGTAAGTGTTGGCTCATTGCAGGAGAAAAATCTCATTTTGAGAAAACAGCCAACAGATATGTATTATAATAGGAATCTACAGACAGAAAGCCAAAAAGTATAATAAAAGAAACATTTAAAGGTGTATTAAGTCTGAAAAAACAGTGTTTTTGCCTGCACTGTATCGCCTTTTAATCATTGGTTGTTGTTTTGTATATTTATATTTAATTATTTGTGTAGTTTTGAATCTTACTGATTGTGAGTGTAAGATCACTAGCCGCATTTTGACAGCAGGTGGCGCTATTGTACTAACATCACGCGCTACTGGACCCACACTTAAATACTCCTTTAATTTGTTTCAAGCTCAGATTCATTGAACTGCAATAAATGAAATAGCTGATATTGATAATTATGTAAATGCGATGTAACTGGGAGAGATGATGAATCCAGGTGTCTGAGGGGCGGAGACGCGCGCCCAAAGCCGCCCGAGAGCCGCAGATCTTCAGACGCTCTCGAGGACCAAACACGCCCGGAACGGTACTGAACTTCACTGCTTTCATCATCTCTCATTTCTCATCTGGGTTACTTTCTATGCTCTTGATTTGAGTCTCTCGTCGTGTTGTTTCATGAACGTAGTAAGTGTGAAATCAGTGCTAAACACTCATAATGATTTAATAACGTGTTGAATGTATTTGGTATTGGATGCAGAACAGTTTTTGCATTAATATTAGATGCTTAGATGATTTTTAGCAAATGGCAGGACCCTTTAAATATCATGGTATATGAGTATCATTTTAAAATGTCTTAAAAATGTAAAAGTGATGTGACAACTAATTTAACATCGATTTTATAACATTATGAATTTATTTGTTAATTAGCAACTGCAGCCTATTCAGCGTTTTTTACATCGCAAGTTAAAAATAAGGCTGCTAATATAATATGCTTACAGTATATATCTTACAGAGATAGAAGATTTGCATTAATTTTAATATTAATGGGCTCCTTGTCGTCTGCTTCTGTTAGTGACTGTTATTGTTTTGTGGTCAGTTCTGGCTTGTGTTGGAAGACTCTGTGGGTGAACCGCTCACCGCTGCCACTTTCATCGACGGGCACTAAAGAAGGCGTCACAGAGTGTTCAGAGGGCACGGTGCCCTCCCTGTGACTTCTGGACATGTTGCCCTGCCATGCCAGCTGTTTGGGGTACTAATAGTGTGTTTGTGAGTTTTACACCACAGCTTTCACAGCCTCCAAAGAGCTGAACTCAATTTGTGAGTTTACTTTGTGGCTTTTTGTAGAGCTGAACTCAATTTGTGAGTTTACTTTGTGGCTTTAACAACGCACCCTCACCATGCACGGTGGGTTGCCAAGTGTTTCTTTCTAGTCATTACAAGCATAGAATTTACCTTTATAATCTTAACATGTGGTTTTCTGTTCTTTCTGGTTCCAAAAACTAGTGTGCAGCCTAAATAGGATGTATTTTAAGGCATCACAGGCAGGTCTCCGATTGCGGTGCATTTCTTTGGATTGTTTTGACTTAGTTTGGTAATCTTATAATGCACTGTAACTACAGTTGGAAAAATAGTATAGAAATGTTGATTATAAAATTCGTAAATATTCACAATACCTAGTTTTTATACCATCTTTATGTCTGATAGAAGTATGATTAAAAATAGATTGTGGTACTAGAAGTCAAATTATTGGTGTAAAACAGTTCATTCGAATCATAAACCACACACATGGACTGTTTGTAACGCAATCATATATTCTGTTTTTATTAATTATTTATTTTTTGGTTTGATAATTATTTTATTGCTGGTAGACTAGTGTGTGTGCTTGATGGTCTGTAGGAATCATTGTTTGTGTTGATTTATTTGGGTCATCTTTTGTTATGATGTTTGGTTTGAGTTTTAATGATGCTGTTTATGTAGGGAGCTCACTGGTTTGGACAGAACCTCAGTCTGCTTAGATGCTGATTCAGGCTAATTTTGATGTTTCCAGTAGGTGTTTTCTTGGCTGCTGGTGTCGAGGAAATAGGGAGATGTCCCAGTCGTTTCAGGCAAATAGTCTCCATTTGGCTCAACAGATCACGACAGATCTATA